>NC_057809.1:103662523-103736130 GCF_018294505.1 Triticum aestivum
GGGGGATCTTCCCTTAGAAAGGGGGCTTGAATCCAAAGGGATCTTCTCTGTAGAGGCCGCTGTCTCTCTCGTGGAGTAGATCCGATATGGATGAGCGTAGCTCTATCTCTCAAATGAGTTATCACAACTGTCGGTGTCAAAACCGGCGGATCTCGGGTAGGGGGTCCCGAACTGTGCGTCTAGGCCGGATGGTAACAGGAGGCAGGGGACACGAAGTTTTACCCAGGTTCGGGCCCTCTTGATGGAGGTAAAACCCTACGTCCTGCTTGATTAATATTGATGATATGGGTAGTACAAGAGTAGATCTACCATGAGATCAGAGAGGCTAAACCCTAGAAGCTAGCCTATGGTATGATTGTATGTTGTGATTGTTGTCCTACGGACTAAAACCCTTCGGTTTATATAGACACCGGAGAGGGTTAGGGTTACACAAGGTCGGTTACAAAGGAGGAGATATTCATATTCGTATTGCCTAGCTTGCCTTCCACACCAAGTAGAGTCCCATCCGGACACGAGACGAAGTCTTCAATCTTGTATCTTCATAGTCTAACAGTCCGGCTAATGGAGATAGTCCGGCTGTCCGGAGACCCCCTAATCCAGGACTCCCTCAGTAGCCCCTGAACCAGGCTTCAATGACGATGAGTCTGGCACGCAGTATTGTCTTCGGTATTGCAAGGCGGGTTCCTTCTCCGAATACATCATAGAAGAATTTGAATACGAGGATAGTGTCCGACCCTGCAAAATAAGTTCCACATTCCACCGTAGAGAGAATAATATTTTCGCAGATCTAATGGCGTTACATCATGGCCCGGTGATTATTCGAACCATTTCTTTTAACCAGCCCCGCACATAACGCGAGGTAGTTTTTCCACACGTCTTGTCAAAGCAGAGATCGTGTCCCCTTATTACGGGATTCTCATCAATACGGGCGTGGGTAACCCAACCGCGCCATCAATTGCGACGCTTGGGGGATAAGCGGGTTTTACCAGGAAAGTGGGGACGCTTAGTTTTGTCCGCCCATATAAAGGGATAAGGATTCACCTTTCTATCCACGCCTTCTTCCTCCTTTGCTCATCCGCTCCCGCATACTCGAGCTCTAGCGCCCAAGTCCTCACTTCCATCTCAACCTTCTCCAACCATGTTCGGAGCGGGAGGCAAGTGGATGGTCTCCTCCGTCACAGAGGGAGACATCAAGAAACTGAGGAGAGCCGGATACCTGCCCGACGACATCGCGCACCGGCTCCCAGATGAGGGGCAGCTCATCCGCACCCCCAGGCCCCATGAGAGGGTGGTATTCCTCACCCATTTCATTCGCGGACTGGGATTCCCTCTCCATCCTTTCGTCCGGGGGCTCATGTTTTATTACGGCCTGGATTTCCACGATCTGGCCCCGAACTTCATCCTCAACATCTCGGCATTTATCGTCGTGTGCGAGGCCTTCCTCCGCATCAAGCCCCACTTCAGCTTATGGCTGAAGACCTTCAATGTCAAGCCGAAGGTGGTGGGCGGCCGCCAGGAGGAGTGCGGAGGCGCCATGGTGGGCAAGATGCCCAACATAACATGGCTCGAGGGCTCCTTTGTGGAAACCATAAAGGGGTGGCAATCGGGGTGGTTCTATATCACCGAGCCGCGCGACCCCGCATGGGTAGAGGCCCCCGAGTTCCGATCTGGCATCCCCATGCAGCTCACCTCCTGGAAAGAGAAGGGCCTGTCCTGGGGTAGTTCGAAAGAGCTGACCGGACTCCAAACATGTATTCAAAACATGATGGACAAGAAGCTCAAGCTTGTCAACATAGTCCAGGTTATGCTCATCCCCCGGATACTCCCGTGCCAACAACGGGAGTTCACCTTGTGGGAGTTCAATCCGGCGCAGCACCGGACTCTGAACAGGTTCTTCGACACGACTCATGAAGACGCCTGGAGGGTGCTGTTCAAAAGTGCCGTGGTCCCTCCCCCTATCACTGAGGATCGCGGATTCAGCGCGAAGCGCCAAGCTAGTGCAGTAAGCTGCTTTACCTTTCACATGATACATATTTTTTATATAGATTGACTCTATGCGGGATCTAAACTCCCAGACCTTTGACAGGACTGGCAGAAGATGGACGGATAGATCGACTGTCCGGCTCCTTTGCCCGAAGGCCCCGCAGACGCTCTTCTGGCGAAGATGCTGACTCTGGCCCCTTATAAGGTGCCGGAGAAGACCAAGAAGGCCAAGGGAACTCGAAAGAGTTCCCGACGCCAGGCGTCGTCGGACTCACCGTCCTATGACTCTGCGGCGCACTCTTCCCCTAAAGACGAGGAGGAGGAAGAAGATGCTCCCCCACCGACTGGGGGAGACAAGAAAAGGAAGGCCGCCGCAACTGCGGAGGCCGGAGGGTCCAAGAAGGGAAGGACTCTCCTTCCGGACAGCTCGACCGCCGCCGACGAAAGCGAAGACGAGTGGTTGCCCAGGGCCAAGCCCCCGGGGAGATCGTAAGTATTCGGATACCAAAGTTACCCATGGGATTCCTTTATCACACTACTTTTCCTAATGCCGAACTTAATTGTGCAGGCCGCCCCGAGCCAATATCGAGGTATCATCGGACGGCTCCCTGGGCTCGTCGGACATGGATAGCGATCCAGTCCCGACTGCCACCTCCCCTCATCCTGCCGACGACACCGAGGTGTTGTTGTTGGGGAACGTAGCACAAATTCAAAATTTTCCTACGTGTCACCAAGATCTATCTATGGAGTCATCTTAACGACAAGTCGAGCTTTCTTAATGGTGATACTTACCATCATTGCCCGTTTTCCTTTTAAAATCCATCTGTACTCAACAGCCTTACGACCATCGAGCTGTTCCGCCAAAGTCTACACTTTGTTTTCATACATGGATCCTCTCTCAGCCATTTATCGGAATCCGGGCCCAAAACAGTAGGTTCATTGTTGTCTAGCAACATGACTTCCAAGACAAGATTACGTACCACTCTGAAGTAGTACGCATCCTTGTCATCCCACGAGGTTTGTTAGTGACTTGATCTGAAGTTTCATGATCACTATCATAAGCTTCCACTTCAATTGGTGTAGGTTCCACAGGAACAACTTCCTGTGCCCTGCTACACACTAGTTGAAGTGAAGGTTCAATAACCTCATCAAGTCTCCACCATCCTCCACTCAATTCTTTCGAGAGAAACTTTTCCTCGAGAAAGGACCCATTTCTAGAAACAATCACTTTTGCTTCCAGATCTGAAATAGGAGGTATACCCAACTGTTTTGGGTATTCTATGAAGATGCATTTATCCGCTTTGGGTTTTGAGCTTATCAGCCTGAAACTTTTTCACATAAGCGTCGCAGCCCCAAACTTTTAAGAAACGACAGCTTAGGTTTCTCTAAACCATAGTTCATACGGTGTCGTCTCAACAGGATTGCGTGGTGCCCTATTTAAAGTGAATGCGGTAGTCTCGAATGCCTAACCCATAAACGATAGTGTAATTCGATAAGAGACATCATGGTATGCACCATATCCAATAGGGTGCATTTATGATGTTCGGACACACCATCACACTATGGTGTTCCAGGCGGTATTAGTCGTGAAACAATTTCCACAATGCCTTAATTGTGTGCCAAATTTGTAACTCACATATTCATCTCTATGATCACATCATAGACATTTTATCCTCTTGTCACGACGATCTTCAACTTCACTCTGAAATTACTTGAACCTTTCAATAATTCAGACTTGTGTTTCATCAAGTAAATACACTCAGCATCTACTCAAATCATCTGTGAAGTAAGAACATAACGATATCCACAGCGTGCCTCAGCACTCATTGGACTACACACATCAAATGTATTACTTCCAACAAGTTGCTCTCTTGTTCCATCTTACTGAAAACGAGGCCTTTCAGTCATCTTGCCCATGTGGTATGATTTGCATGTCTCAAGTGATTCAAAATCAAGTGAGTCCAAACGATCCATCTTCATGGAGTTTCTTCATGCATATATGCCAATAGACATGGTTCGCATGTCTCAATCTTTTTCAAAAACGAGTGAGTCCAAAGACCCATCAACATGGAGCTTCTTCATGCGTTTTATACCAATATGACTCAAGTGGCAGTGCCACAAGTATGTGGTACTATCATTACTATGTTTTGGCATGAACATGTGTATTACTACGATCGAGATTCAATAAACCATTTATTTTAGGTGTAAGACCATTGAAGGTATTATTCAAATAAACAGAGTAACCATTATTCTCCTTAAATGAATAACCGTATTGCAATAGACGTAATCCAATCATGTCTATGCTCAACGCAAACACCAAATAACAATTATTTAGGTTTTAATACCAATCTCGATGGTAGAGGGAGCATGCGATGCTTGATCATGTCAACCTTGGAAACACTTCCAACACATATCGTCATCTCACCTTTAGCTAATCTCCGTTTATTCCATAGCTTTTATTTCGAGTTACTAACACTTAGCAACTGAACCGGTATCTAATACCCTGGTGCTACTAGGAGTACTAGTAAAGTACACATTAACACAATGTATATCCAATATACTTCTATCGACCTTGCCAGCCTTCTCATCTACCAAGTATCTAGGGTAATTCTGCTCTAGTGGCTGTTCCCCTTATTACAGAAGCACTCAGTCTCGGGTTTGGGTTCAACCTTGGGTTTCTTCACTAGAGCAGCAGCTGAATTGCCGTTTCATGAAGTATCCCTTTGTTCCCTTGCCCTTCTTGAAACTAGTGGTTTCACCAACCATCAACAATTGATGCTCCTTCTTGATTTCTACTTTCGCGGTGTCAAACATCGCGAATATCTCAAGGATCATCATATATGTCCCTGATATATCATAGTTCATCACGAAGCTCTAGCAGCTTGGTGGTAATGACTTCGGAGAACCATCACTATTTCATCTGGAAGATCAACTCCCACTCGATTCAAGCGATTGTTGTACTCAGACAATCTGAGCACAAGCACAACAATTGAGCTTTTCTCCTTAGTTTGCAGGCTAAGAAAATCGTCGGAGGTCTTATACCTCTTGACGTGGGCACGAGCCTGAAATCCCAATTTCAGTCCTTGGAACATCTCATATGTTCTGCGATGTTTCAAAAACGTCTTTGGTGCCTCAATTCTAAACCATTTAGTATTACACACTGAACTATCATGTAGTCATCAAAACGTGTATGTCAGATGTTCGCAACATCCACAGACGACGTTCGAGGTTCAGCACATTGAGCAGTGCATTAAGGACATAAGCCTTCTATGAAGCAATGAGGATAAACCTCAGTTTACGGACCTAGTCCGCATAATTACTACTATCAACTTTCAACTAAATTTTCTCTAGGAACATATCTAAACAGTAGAACTGAAGCGCGAGCTATGACATAATTTGCGAAGACCTTTTGACTATGTTCAGGATAATTAAGTTCATCTTGTGAACTCCCACTCAGATAGACATCCCTCTAGTCATCTAAGTGATTACATGATCCGAGTCAACTAGGCCGTGTCCGATCATCACGTGAGACAGACTAGTCAACATCGGTGAACATCTTCATGTTGATCGTATCTTCTATACGACTCATGCTCGACCTTTCGGTCTTCTGTGTTCCGAGGCCATGTCTGTACATGCTAGGCTCGTCAAGTCAACCTAAGTGTTTGCATGTGTAAATCTGTCTTACACCCGTTGTATGTGAACGTTGGAATCTATCACACCCGATCATCACGTGGTGCTTAGAAACGAACGAACTGTCGCAACGGTGCACAGTTAGGGGGAACACTTTCTTGAAATTTTAACGAGGGATCATCTTATGTACTACCGTCGTTCTAAGCAAATAATATGTATAAACATGATAAACATCACATGCAATCAAATAGTGACATGATATGGCCAATATCATATAGCTCCTTTTGATCTCCATCTTCGGGGCTCCATGATCATCATCGTCATCGGCATGACACCATGATCTCCATCATCATGATCTCCATCATCGTGTCTTCATGAAGTTGTCTCGCCAACTATTACTTCTACTTCTACAGCTAACAGTTAGCAATAAAGTAAAGTAATTACATGACGTTTATGTTGACACGCAGGTCATAAATAAATAAAGACAACTCCTATGGCTCCTGCCGGTTGTCATACTCATCGACATGCAAGTCGTGATTCCTATTACAAGAACATGATCAATCTCATACATCACATATATCATTTATCACATCCTTTTGGCCATATCACATCACAAGGCATACCCTGCAAAAACAAATTAGACGTCCTCTAATTGTTGTTTGCATGTTTTACGTGGCTGCTACGGGTTTCTAGCAAGAACGTTTCTTACCTACACAAAACCACAACGTGATATGCCAATTGCTATTTACCCTTCATAAGGACCCTTTTCATCGAATCCGATCCGACTAAAGTGGGAGAGACAGACACCCGCTAGCCACCTTATGCAACTAGTGCATGTTAGTCGGTGGAACCAGTCTCACGTAAGAGTACGTGTAAGGTCGGTCCGGGCCGCTTCATCCCACAATGCCACCGAATCAAGATTGGACTAGTAACGGTAAGCATATTGAACAAAATCAACACCCACAACTACTTTGTGTTCTACTCGTGCATAGAAACTACGCATAGACCTAGCTCATGATGCCACTGTTGGGGAACGTAGCACAAATTCAAAATTTTCCTACGTGTCACCAAGATCTATCTATGGAGTCATCTAGCAATGAGGGAGGAGTGGATCTACATACCCTTGTAGATCGCGCGCGGAAGCGTTCAAGAGAACGGGGTTGATGGCGTCGTACTCGTCGTGATCCAAATCACCGATGATCCTAGCGCCGAATGGACGGCACCTCCGCGTTCAACACACGTACGGAGCAGCGATGTCTCCTCCTTCTTGATCCAGCAAGGGGGTAGGAGGGGTTGATGGAGATCCAGCAGCACGACGGCGTGGTGGTGGAAGTAGCGGGATTCCAACAGGGCTTCGCCAAGCGCTGCGGGAGGAGGAAGGTGTGTCATGGGAGGGAGAGGGAGGCGCCAGGGCTTAGGTATGGTTGCCCTCCCTTCCCCCCACTATATATAGGGCCAAGGGAGATGGGGAGGGCGCAGCCTTGCCCCTTCCTCCAAGGAAGGGTGCGGCCAAAGGGGGGAGGAGTCCATCCTCCCCAAGGCACCTCGGAGGTGCCTTCCCCTTTTAGGACTCTCCCCTCCTCTTGTCCCTTTGGCGCATGGGCCTCTAGGGGCTGGTGCCCTTGGCCCATGTAGGCCAAGGCGCACCCCCTACAGCCCATGTGGCCCCCGGGGCAGGTGGCCCCACCCGGTGGACCCCCGGGACCCTTCCGGTGGTCCCAGTACAATACCGGTGACCCCGAAACTTGTCCCGATGGCCGAAATTGCACTTCCTATATATATAATTATTTACCTCCGGACCATTCCGGAACTCCTCGTGACGTTCGGGATCTCATCCGGGACTCCGAACAACTTTCGGGTTACCGCATACTAATATCTCTATAACCCTAGCGTCACCGAACCTTAAGTGTGTAGACCCTACGGGTTCGGGAGACATGCAGACATGACCGAGATGCCTCTCCGGTCAATAACCAACAGCGGGATCTGGATACCCATGTTGGCTCCCACATGTTCCACGATGATCTCATCGGATGAACCACGAGTCAAGGACTTAATCAATCCCGTATACAATTCCCTTTGTCTATCGGTACGATACTTGCCCGAGATTCGATCGTCGGTATCCCGATACCTTGTTCAATCTCGTTACCGGCAAGTCTCTTTTACTCGTTCCATAACACATCATCCCGTGATCAACTCCTTGATCACATTGTGCATATTATGATGATGTCCTACCGAGTGGGCCCAGAGATACCTCTCCGTTTACACGGAGTGACAAATCCCAGTCTCGATTCGTACCAACCCAACGGACACTTTCGGAGATACCCGTAGTGCACCTTTATAGTCACCCAGTTACATTGTGACGTTTGGTACACCCAAAGCACTCCTATGGTATCCGGGAGTTGCACAATCTCATGGTCTAAGGAAATGATACTTGACATTAGAAAAGCTTTAGCATACGAACTACATGATCTTGTGCTAGGCTTAGGATTGGGTCTTTGTCCATCACATCATTCTCCTAATGATGTGATCCCGTTATCAATGACATCCAATGTCCATGGTCAGGAAACCGTAACCATCTATTGATCAACGAGCTAGTCAACTAGAGGCTTACTAGGGACATGGTGTTGTCTATGTATCCACACATGTATCTGAGTTTCCTATCAATACAATTCTAGCATGGATAATAAACGATTATCATGAACAAGGAAATATAATAATAACTAATTTATTATTACCTCTAGGGCATATTTCCAATAGTTGTCTCAAGAGGCACCGGATCGAGGGGAGACAGTCCCGGAGGCGCCTCAAGGTGAGCTTCTGGACTTCGGGAGCCGCGGGGATGGGGCCCCCGAGAGCTCCGAGTTCGGCCCTCATCCGAACACCGTGCCGGACCCACCAACAGTTCGAGACTCAGGCAGGCGGCCTCCTTCTAAGGGGGGCAAAACGCCTATGCCGGTGACCTCTGTCCATCCAGAGGCACCGGATAATCTGCTTGAAGCGCTTCACAGCGCTTCCATCGACGAGGAGCACCGCACTATCATGAGTGCGGTGATCCAGAAGGTTCAGTCCGCCAAGAGCGGATTGACTGAAGCATGTGCCAGCCTTCTAACAGGCTTTGAGGTAAGTGTGTTTAAAATGTAGTAGAAATATTACCGCATAGACAGTAGCCCCTGATGCTTTGTTCGGTGTTCACATAGAAAAGCTGAACAGAGGATCAAATAATATCACTGGAGTCTAATATAAGTATGTCAATATGCATATGCAGGCTTCGCTGCTGGCGTTCGCCGCACTAACTGCGGAGGTCGCCGTACTGAAGCAGGACCTCGAGGGGTCCAAGAAAGAGCTCGGCCTTGCCAAGAGGCAGCTCGAGGAGAACAAGGGTAAGTAATACCCCGTCTATAGATATGTATATATAAAAAGGACGCCATTGCAAAATGACAGGATCGTTGTATGTTTGCCAGGGGCCACGACCGAGGTGGCGACCCTGAAGCAAGTGCTGACCAAGGCTGAAGATACAGCGGCCAAGGAGCGCACCGAGCGAGAGAAGCACGAGGCTCGGGTGGGCGAGGTGCAGCAAGAGCTCCAGGCTCTCGTGACAAAGCACGAGGCGTTGGAGCTTGACTCGAAGATGCGAGAGTTTGAGCTTGCCGCGGCCCTTGTGAGTGCAAAGAGTGCCAAGGCCGAGGCCCAGAATGCCCTCCAGGAGATCGACGCGATGAAGAAGATAGCGGTGGGTAAGGCTTTCTATATGCAAAGCAAGCATGTAAAAGTAACTTACCGATTGCTTACCCGGATCCGGAGCTCTTTAGGAGCATTCGCAGATTTGCCCCGCAGTGTG
This sequence comes from Triticum aestivum, assembly GCF_018294505.1. Lineage (NCBI taxonomy): Eukaryota > Viridiplantae > Streptophyta > Magnoliopsida > Poales > Poaceae > Triticum > Triticum aestivum. The sequence goes on from NC_057809.1 coordinate 103,671,975, forward strand.
TCCGATGCCGCACAAGTTTACCAGGCCAAGGACGGAAGCTCGACGGAGAAGCTGTTCTGGTCTCAGTATGCTGAGGCCGAACATCCGGTGCCGATGAGCGACCAGCTGAAGCAGATGGTCGAGCTACATAAGGCGGCCGATCAGGCCATGAAGGGCTTTATAGTCCGGCTGTGGCCTGGCGACGCCCTTCCGAACAGCTTCTTCGGCCTGGTGAGGCGGCTTGTGGATGCCTGCCCACGGCTGGAGGTCGTCAAGCGATCCGTCTGCATTGAAGGTGCACGCCGGGCTTTCGCCCGTGTAAAAATGTAGTGGGTCAAGCTCGACGCCGTGAAGCTGATCAAGGAGGGGCCGCCGGAGGGCAAGGAGCACCGCCATCCTGAGATGTATTACGAGGGTGTTCTGCCGGGTGCCCGTCTTATTGCGGATGAGTGTTTGAAAGATGTAATATTTGAGTAAACTTGCTCGTTTTATCCTGTATTTATGAAAACTTGTTTCATATGCGCTAGGCAACGTTTGTTTGAATTTAAAATATTACCTTCTGTTTGGCTATTTATCTAATCTGAGAGATGGCTAGTCCTCAGCTTCTGCCCCCATGTCGCTAGTGCTGGGGTGTTCGGGATAAACCTGAGCACTCTTGTTCCCATATTTGGGTCCTTCGAGGGAGGTGCTCAGCACAACGAACAAGGCAACCAGACTAATATTGCTTTATCACTCTCACTTAGCCATAGAATTCTATAATTTTAAATTTCGGTGAAGCCCCTGGTATTCAGAAGGCCGAATTCGGGGCGTGATACACGCCTTTAAGCCGGACAGGGCCGGCCCCTCACCCTAAGCGGCATAAGTCTTTAGGGACTCGAAAAAGCTCGCCGAACAACGACCAGTCTCTTGCCTTATCATGACAGTCAGTTTTAGCTTTCTATACTGAGGTGCTCAGCCCGGCAGAACTGGGGCACAATCGCAGTAGTTCTCCTAGCGCTACCTTAGCCGATAGAGTGGAACGTAAGGTACCAAAACATAGGAGCCGGGCAAACCCAACATTTGACCAAATACATGATTCGGAGCTGATGCATATAATGCTATAAATTCGGGGTGCCTCACTTGTGAAAGTGTTCGGACTTTTCACACCGCATTGTGGGGTACGTGAGCCCCTGGTGTATTGGTCGTACCCAAGTGTATGGTTGCAAGGCGTCGTTAACGAACACACACACACACACACACACACACACACACACACACACATATATATATATAATGCAATAATGGTCGTAATGTAATGCATTGTTTATTAAAAAGCTGCGTTGAAGCAGAGTGATACAGATAGTGCGATAAGCAAAAAGTAGGACTAAGTCCTTTCCAAGGGCTAGCTGAGGGATGATATGAAATCGGAGATCAACCTGGGAATTCTGTTGTATAACGTAGTTGTCTGCCTCCTTGGTTGTTGCATCATGTGTTCGGCAATAGTGTTGCCGGTTAGTGTTTTCAAAGATTAAGATCCTGAAAAAAGAAAAAATAACCAAATGGGAAGCCCTTAGTGCGGTTTAGGCCGCGTTTTGGGGCGTGCCGCACTTGTGCCCCCCTCCCCACCTGTGCCCATGGTATTTTTAATGCGTAATTATGTACGCGCGGCACGAATATCGTCGCTGGGCTGGAATTGGGGTGGCCGCCGTATTGCTACGCGAGCTCATATCGCGTCAGGCGGTCTATTTGCTGATTGCCCCGAGCGCGCTTGAAGGTGTCCGGGCTTTGAAAAGCCGAACTCGTTGATTGCCTTGAGAGGCTGCTTTGCGCTTCTGCTGCGAGGGCCGCGGTGTGCTCCTCTGTTCGGAGGGAGCTCTCTGTGTTTCCATTGACTGTAATAACTCTGCGGGGTCCTGGCATCTTGAGCTTGAGGTATGCATAATGCGGTACCACATTGAATCTAGCAAATGCGCTTCGCCCGAGCAGCGCGTGATAACCACTGCGGAACGGGACTATATTGAAGATTAACTCTTCGCTTCGGAAGTTATCCGGGGATCCGAAGACCACTTCCAGTGTAATTGAGCATGTGCAATGGGCCTCTACGCCTGGAATAACGCCCTTAAAGGTCGTTTTTGTGGGTTTGATCCTTGAGGGGTCTATACCCATTTTGCGCACTATGTCCTGATAAAGCAGGTTTAGGCTGCTGCCGCCGTCCATAAGGACTCGAGTGAGGTGAAATCCGTTGATGATTGGGTCTAGGACCAGTGCGGGAAATCCTCCATGACGGATACTAGTGGGGTGGTCCCTGCGATCGAAGGTGATCGGGCAGGAGGACCAAGGGTTGAACTTTGGGGTGACTGGCTCCAACGCATATACGTCCCTGAGCGCACGCTTCCGCTCCCTCTTGGGGATGTGGGTTGCGTATATCATGTTCACCGTCCGCACTTGCGGGGGAAACCTCTTCTGTCCTCCAGTGTGCGGCTGCCGGGGTTCCTCCTCGTCATCGCTATGCGACCCCTTGTCCTTGTTTTCGGCAATTAACTTGCCGGACTGCTTGAACACCCAACAATCCATGTTGGTGTGATTGGCTGGCTTGTCTGGGGTGCCGTGTATTTTACACGAGCGATCGAGTATACGGTCCAAGCTAGACGGACCCGGCGTACTTTGTTTGAATGGCTTTTTCTGCTGACCGGGTTTAGAGCCCTTGAATCCGGCATTGACTGCCGTATCCTCAGTATTTTCGCTGTTAATGCGGCGCTTATGCTTGTTGCGACGTGACCTACTATTTCCGTCCTTGGTATCTAAGGTACCATGGTTTTTTGAGAGGTTATTACTGCGAGCCAGCCAGCTGTTTTCTCCCGCACAAAAGCGGGTCATGAGCGTCGTGAGAGCTGCCATAGATTTCGGCTTTTCCTGACCAAGGTGCCGGGCTAGCCACTCATCTCGGATATTGTGCTTGAAAGCCTCTAAGGCCTCCGCATCCGGACAGTCGACGATTTGATTTTTCTTTGTAAGGAACCGAGTCCAGAATTGCCTGGCCGACTCTTCTGGCTGCTGAATTATGTGGCTCAAATCATCGGCGTCTGGTGGTCGCACATAAGTGCCCTGAAAGTTGACAAGGAATGCGGCTTCCAGATCTTCCCAATAGCTAATGGAGTCCGCTAGCAAGCTGTTAAGCCAATGCTGCGCTGGTCCTTTGAGCTTTAATGGGAGGTATTTGATGGCGTGTAAGTCATCACCGTGGGCCATGTGGATGTGGAGGAGGAAGTCCTCAATCCATACTGTGGGATCTGTTGTGCCGTCGTATGATTCAATGTTTACAGGTTTGAAACCTTCTGGGAATTAATGTTCCATTACTTCGTCTGTGAAGCATAAGGCGTGTGCGGCGCCTCTGTATTGGGCTATATCTCGACGCAGCTCGAATGGGTCTTGCCCGCTGTGTTCGGCCCGGCCGGGTTTGCTTTTACTGTATCCGGCGTGACGTTTGTCGTCTCGCAGAGTGGTGCGCCCTCATGATCCGTAGATCGATCTTGAATGATTTGCCTTGTCCTCCAACATGTCTCGCAGGTCTAGCGTATCTCCCCCTGCCTTTTTATTTGAATGGCGTTGGGGTGGAGGCTGAGCTTTTGGCTGGAATGCCTCTCTATCGCGGCCACGAGGTGGCCGATCAGCCGTGTCATACGCTTCTTCCTCCAGTCGGGGTAGTAACCTGCGCCTTGGGTAACTCTTGGAGGGGCGCTCGAGTTTATATTCCTCAGCCACGAGGACTTCAGTCCATTTGTCAGCTAGCAGATCTTGATCAGCTTGAAGCTACTGCTGCTTTTTCTTCAGGCTATTTGCCGTGGCCATAAGTCGGCGCTTGAAGCGCTCTTGTTCGACGGGATCCTCTAGGACGACGAATTCATCGTCGCCGAGGCTTGCCTCGTCTTCGGAGGGGGGGATGTAATTGTCATCCTCCTCTCCATCTGCCGCTCTCTCAGGAGAGCTGGCTCCTTCATCCTCCTGCTCTAAGTCTTGCTGGAGGGGATTGTTGTTGTCTTCGGCACTGTTCGGAGTATTATTATCTCATGTTCGGCTATCACCACTTTTTGCTTTGGCGGGACTTAGAGCGGCGCCGCTGACGTCGGTGCTTGGGTTGCTTCTTGGAGGGGTCATCCTCCGTTATCTCGTCGCCGTTGCCTTCATTGGGTGTATCCACTATGTATATGTCATATGACGAGGTGGCTTTCCAGTGCCCTATAGGTGCTGGTTCATGTTCGTCTCCTACATCGCCGTCCATACCATCGATGTCTTCGGAGTGGAAGTCGAGCATGTCGGTTAAATCATTGACAGTGGCTACATAGTGGGTGGTGGGTGGGCATCGAATTTCTACGTCGTCCGCATCCCAATCCTGTTGGCCATAATCCGGCCAGGGCTCTCCTGACAAATAGAGAGACCTTAGTGAATTCAGAATGTCGCCAAAGGGCGAGTGCTGAAAGATATCTGCAGCGGTGAATTCCATAATCGGCGCCTAATCGGATTCGACTGGCAGGGGCACGGGTGGTTCGGAGTCAGAAAAAGGGTCCGGCACATTGGTGTCACGGGCTGCGCAGAGGATTATGCTGGTGTTTGGCTCAATCGCCGTTGAGACTGCAGCCCCTGAGGCGGTGTTTAACCACCCGTCCTCGATTGGCGCAGTTGGCTCCGAGCTAAGGGTCGGGGCTGATGCGGGCGTGGCCTCTAGGGTACTGTTTGGCGGCAGAGCTAGGTCATACCCACCGTGACAGTGCGGCGTGCCCGGCTGTGGCTCGAATCCGTCTAAGATCAAGTCTTCGCGGATGTTGGCCGTGTAGTTCAAACTTCCAACTCTGACCTGATGGCCAGGGGCGTAGCTTTCAATCTGCTCCAGATGGCCAAGCGAATTAGCCCGTAGTGCAAAGCCGCCGAATATGAAGATCTGTCCGTGGAGAAAAGTCTCACCCTGGACCGCATCGCTACCGATGATAGTAGGAGCCATCAAGCCTAACGGCGACGACACATAGGAACTCTCAATGAAAGCACCAATGTCGGTGTCAAAACCGGCGGATCTCGGGTAGGGGGTCCCGAACTATGCGTCTAGGCCGGATGGTAACAGGAGGCAGGGGACACGAAGTTTTACCCAGGTTCGGGCCCTCTTGATGGAGGTAAAACCCTACGTCCTGCTTGATTAATATTGATGATATGGGTAGTACAAGAGTAGATCTACCACGAGATCAGAGATGCTAAACCCTAGAAGCTAGCCTATGGTATGATTGTATGTTGTGATTGTTGTCCTACGGACTAAAACCCTTCGGTTTATATAGACACCGGAGAGGGTTAGGGTTACACAAGGTCGGTTACAAAGGAGGAGATATCCATATTCGTATTGCCTAGTTTGCCTTCCACGCCAAGTAGAGTCCAATCCGGACACGAGACAAAGTCTTCAATCTTGTATCTTCATAGTCTAACAGTCCGGCCAATGGAGATAGTCCGGCTGTCTGGAGACCCCCTAATCCAGGACTCCCTCAACAATGCTAACCCTAACTAGGAGGAGGGGGAGTAGTATATATAGTCTAAGCCACGAAGGGGTAAGTGGGAAAGGGATACATGGGCCTCTGGCCCAACTCTGCGCGCAGGCAGGCGTCGGATGTCCGGGCTGGGGGCCGGATGTCCGGCCGTTCATGAGACGCCAGATGTCCGAGGCACTGGCCGGATGTCCGGCCTAGAACATGCTGTTTTGCTCTTCTCTGGATAGCCGTTGTCCGGATTTCCGGGGCGATGCCGGATGTCCGTCCTATTGACAGGCGCCGGATGTCCGGGGGTCGCCCGGATGTCCGGCTGCTGAAGCTCTTCGGCGCATGCGCCGGATGTCCGGCCTCTGGCCCGGATATCGGGCCACTGTAGCTTCCGGCAGCTCCGTTTCTTCCGTCTCCGCTTCCAGGCTTACCTCACGGATGGTGTAGTTGTTCCTTGGCTCTTGCACTCCTCCTCATCGTCCGTAGTGTTCCGACAATAGTTTTGAATGCACATGAGTGGAGTGTCAAGTAGTATACCATCCTCGAAGGTGTCAAGTGAGCACGTGTAAAGGAGATGATTCACCTTTGGGTATGTGAAGTAGATGTCGCACATGTCACTCGCCGAACGGACTCTTGACATGGTGATGTCCATAGGATGCTCCACATCATCTCCCCTCCCTTGGGAAAGATCTGACCTCGGATCAAAAACCAAATCACCATGGGAAAGAGATGGCTTCACCGTGTAGAAGTGGACGTTCACCAAGTACTTGTCATCTTGAAGCTCGAAATGGGCACTCTCCACTGTCGCACCATCTTGTGGTTCCTTCAAAAGGAGTAAGGACAACAAACACTTGGAAAAACAAATGTGGTTAGCGTTAGTGCAAAACCAAGCATTCAAGAGATGAGTGACCAAACAAGTGTCATCATCATGCAAAGCATATGGTGTGACAAGGGATTGTGACATGGCATGTAAGCATATCAATCGAGCACAAGCAAAGATATCATGGGGACAAGCATGTAAATGTGAGGTAGTGATGCAAATATGTGTAACAAAAGAATAAGCATCTACCTCAAAGTCATAGCAAGCATGGGCAAAGCGCTCAATGAAAGGTCTATGGTAGGCATAAAAATCATTCACAGCACCAAATAAAATGAAGTGTCTAAACACATGGGTCAAGTGCAAGACAATCCAAGCATAATGTACATGGGGTGTAGTGAATATCGTGTGGCACTCAACACAATAAAGATTGGATGCCACATAATTTCAACCTCCTGTTGATTCAGTTGCACCGGGTGGGTGTTATTATTTTGTGTAAGAAAAAATGTAGCTGTCATCAGATAAGTTGTAAAAATGTTCAGCCTTGCTTTAAGTCAAACCCAACTAACCCCTATTATATAGGTGATGTCGCTGTTGTGGGTAGGTGTACATAGCTTAAAAATTATCCTTCTTATGTGTGTATTGCAGATAATACTAGGCAATAATGACACATCACTGACTACACGGAATTAGGAAAGCTAGGGCAAGATTCTGGGGGAATCATGCAACCAAGCCAGCTTGCATGGCACGCATCCTGCCAATACGAGCGAAGGGGTGCCAGATGCCGAAAAGAACTAGGTTTGAGCAGCATTAACAATCTAAGAAAGGCCATATGACGATAGCTACAACACACCATTCAATCAATCAACAACACTTAGGTAGTGGCAGTGGATCTAGGAGACCAGGGTAGTGGCAATGCTCTCCCTTGACTCTTTGGCAAACTGCACACTCATGTAGAAAAGTTTCAATCTCCTCGTCTGGCGCCAATAAAATAGATTTTTTACCCTTTGATAGGTAGCCACAATGCCTGAATGACCTCCTATGGGAGAGTTGTGATCCACATCTTCTCTAAATCAACCCTGACATCGATGATGGAATTTAATTGCAAAACTGATACGATAAGAGGTCAGACTAAGATTAACAAACCAGTTTGTGCTTGGAAGTCAGACTCGTGAATAAATTAGTGGATATGCAATAGCAGCTAATCTTTGACCAGATTTTCTTGACATCACGATGACCAGAAGGGATGAAATGAGACAGAGACTAGAGCAGGTTGCTCCTTTCCTCTCTTGTTTTTTCTTTAAGAGAAACTAGTACTTTAGCCTGGCAGACCAAAGCTTACGCTTGTGGTTTACAGGCTAATTTCTAGTCGCTCACGTAGGTAGTGATTTCACATACCTTTCTTTGGGCTGACTATTGTGCTACTAGTCTCCTTGCCAACAACAGTCAATCCTAGGCCCATTTCTTTTCCTTTTCTTGAGTGTGACTTGAAAGAGGATCAAATAAAATGGAGACATGAGCTGCCTGTTCCATTCCTCTCGTGATCTTCACCAGCCCATTGGTTCCCTTGCTAGCTTCTTCAGAAAGCCATGCGGTCACACCATTGCCCAAACAGCAGCAGATTCCCCTTGCCTTTTCTAGGATTGGCTCTCGTGCTGCTGATATCCTTGGCCCCTCCGACCAGCTCCTGCACGGAGCAGGAGAAGAGCTCCCTCCTCCAGCTCCTTGCTGGGTTCTCGCAGGACGGCGGCCTCGGGTCGTCATGCCGGAACGATACGGACTGCTGCACTTGGGAAGGGATCACCTGCAGCCCCAACAGGATGGTCAGTGCTGTTTTGTTGGCCTCTCGAGGCCTCGAGGGGTCCATCTCGCAGTTCCTTGGAAATCTCACAGGCTTATTGCGCCTCAACCTGTCGTGCAACTCACTGTCCGGTGGCTTGCCGCTGGAATTGGTATCATCCAGCAACATCACTGTCCTTGATGTCAGTTTCAACCGCCTGACAGGAGCCCTGAGCGAGCTGCCATCTTCAACCCCTGCATGGCCTTTGCAGGTACTGAACATCTCAAGCAACTTGTTTACCTGAAGGTTTCCATCCACAACATGGGAGGTGATGAAGAGCCTGGTCGTGCTCAATGCCAGCACCAATAGTTTTACTGGGCATCTACCAACTACACTCTGTCTCAGCGCACCATCTTTTTCTGTGCTTGAACTCAGTATTAACAAATTCAGTGGAAATATTCCTCATGGACTCGGTAATTGCTCCATGCTGAAATTGCTAAGCGCTGGCTATAACAACCTCAGTGGAACTCTTCCAGATGAGGTCTTCAAAGTTACATCATTAGAGCACCTCTCTTTACCTAATAATTGGTTAGAAGGAGCACTCAATGGCATCACCAAGCTCACAAATTTGGTCACCCTTGATCTTGGGGGCAACAAGATCAACGGCAATATACCGGATGCCATAGGCAAGCTGAAGAGTTTGGAGGAGCTGCATTTGGAACAAAACCACATGTCAGGGGAGCTTCCATCAGCATTGATCAACTATACACATCTCACAACAATTATCTTAAAGGGCAACCAATTTCACGGAGAACTTACCAAGGTCAACTTCTCAAACTTGCCCAATCTAAAAAAGTTAGATCTCCTGCACAATAACTTCATCGGCAACATTCCAGAAAGCTTATACTCGTGCAGCAAGCTGACTGCACTACGGCTCTCCAGCAATCATTTCCATAGCCAACTGTCAGAAAAGATAGGTAATCTGAAGTCCCTCTCATTTCTATCACTCGCTAACCTCTCCCTTACAAATATCACAAGAACACTTCAGATCCTTGGGGGATCCAGGAGCCTGACCACCCTTCTTATTGGGTCCAACTTCCTGCATGAGACCATGCCAGAGGATAACGGCATTAATGGTTTTGAGAATCTTTAGGTTCTTTCTATGAGTGATTGTTCATTGTCTCGAACAATACCTGATTGGTTATCCAAGCTCACAAATTTGAGGGTGCTATTTTTGCAAAGCAATCAACTAACTGGACCAATACCTGAATGGATCAGTAGCCTGAACTTGCTCTTGTATCTAGACATATCAAACAACAGCTTTACAGGTGAAATTTCAACTGCCTTAATGGAGATGCCAATGCTAAAATCAGACAAGACTGCACCAAAGGTCTTCTTTGAACTGCCTGTGTATCTTTTCAGTCCATTTATCCAATACCTCAAACCTGGTGCTTTTCCAAAAGTGCTTAATCTAGCCATCAATAAATTCACTGGTGTGATCCCAGGGGAGATCGGTCAACTAAGAGCGCTCGTTTCACTTAATTTGAGCTCCAACAAATTATCAGGAGAGATCCCACAACCAATCTGCACCCTCACAAATCTGCAGATGCTCGACATGTCCAGCAATCATCTTACTGGTACAATTCCGGCCGCACTAAACAATCTGCACTTTCTTTTCAAATTCAATGTTTCTAATAATGACCTCGAAGGCCCTATTCCAACCGCAGGCCAGCTTAGCACGTTTCCAGATTCTAGCTTTGATGAAAACCCAAAATTGTGTGGTCCTTCGATTGTAAACCATTGCGGTTCAGCGGAAGCAAGTCCAGAGTCCATCAACTCCAGAGAAGAGATTGGCAGTAAGGTCATCTTTGCAATCGCCTTTGGTGCTTTCTTTGCAGTAGGAGTCATATATGATCAGATGGTCTTAGCCGGATATTTTGGCTAAAACCTTGTAACTGTTATCACTGCCCAAACCGTTACATGATCTCAAGTGGTTCCCAGTTCAGCAAGACCATGTCAGTGGCTCCAGCCCCAGCAAGAACAACATCTCTTGTAAACCTGCTATCGTCAGTTAGTGACGTTCATCGTTGTACTCCATTTAGCAGAAACATGATTAACGAGTGAGCAATGTCAACAGTGTGTAAGCATATTATTATTGTGGAATGTGTAACTATTTGGTCAGTATTTACTTTGATACATACGCATACAGTGATGAATGTTTCTCTTGGAGAAAGTTGACTAGAGGAGGACACATAATAAGAAAAAGCAATCTGCAGTCTGGCACACTCAAATCTGTAACTATTTGCAGTCTAGCAATCTGTAACTCCAAGTCTCCAACCCAGGATCGCAAGTATCCACAGAAAACAACACTGGCGCTGAGAGAAAATTCAGAAATGTCAACAAAGCTAGCACTACAATGTGGCACGAATTAAGCACCTGCTCCGTGGTTTCTACAATATACCTCGGCAAAGGGCTCACGTCACGTTCGGCCTTGGTCGAATCTCCGGTCCCCTGCCTGCCTGGCCTCCTCGGACCAGCTGAGGCGGGAGGCGAACCGCCGCACGCCGCCGTAAAGGGTCGCCGCGTGGACGGATTTGAACTTAAAACGAGACTAGCGAACAATTAAACATCAACCAGGCGCCCAAGTATTATTTTTTTCCTCAGACTTCCTTTTTTCAGATATATACCTTTTGAGTGCGCGACACTGGACCTGTTTCCTAGCCTCCGGTGTCCGTCCTCCAGCGAGCTTAGCGAACTCGGAGCAGCCGGCCCACCGCCACGCGGGGTCGCCGGGAGTCGCCGCATCCCCCTCGCCAGAGAGCTCCGGGAGGGGGAGGCTTGGTTCGATTTCTGCCTGGCCACTGGCCACTAGAAGTGGGAGTGCGGCGGTGCGGCCACCCTCGGGACGCCGGCGCACTGAGTTGGGCAGGACTCGACGTTGGGCCGTATGGGGGCCAGTATCTGGGTTGGCTTACAGATAACAGTTTGGGCTGGCTTCATCTTGGGCTTCAAATTGGGTGGGCTTAGAGATGCTTCAATACCTAAAAAAGAGATAAATTGTACCTGCTCCTTTTTTTGTGGGAAAGGAACTTTTTTTGTGGGTATTGCCAAGCCAGCATAAAAATATCCAGCCATTATATGTACGATGTTGTAGGAGTGTGACTAACAACATTTGCATGGCAACTTATCTTAGCTAAGCTTATTATTGCACATATTCCTTCTGGTTGTCCACAAATGATCAATTCTGATTTCTAAAAAAAATGATCAGATTCAGAAAAGTTTTTTTTTCCTACCAAAAAAAAACTTCTTACAAGCTTTGCGAATGTAGTAGTGTTTTGAGTATACACATACTAATTCTTTTATTTTAATTTTCAACTAATGAAGTGGGTTCCAAGATATGACACAAGTGGGCATTTACACGCAATGATATACACCCCTATAAATATTAAGTGTAGAATGATATACACCCCAAGTGTATTTACGATTGGTTGCCTTGTATTTAGCCGAGCCGAGCTAGAGAGAAGTTGGTATGAACTTTGCTCATCCAACTAAAGCTAGTTGCACTATTGTATGAACTTCTGCAAGTTGACCTAAACTAACTCAATTGTACATATCTTAACCTAGGGACCAAATATGTGCATGTAGAAGTAAAAATAATAATTTAGAATTTCAGTTGATGTCTTGTGTTTCCAGCAAGTGGTTTAGCTGAGAGATTGACAACTCTAGCTAGTAACAAAAAATGACAACTCTCGCAATAGATATTGGCAAAGCATGACACTCTCAAGTGAGCTACTCAACTATGCTCAATCCAAATGTGAACAATAAAGAACACTGGAGTACGTAAACACTGGTTATCACAAAACTTGATTCTGAACTAGTAAAACACTATAGGCAACATGCTTCCCTTTTAACTCTTACGTACTACCTAGAAAAAGAACACATGCCCACCAAAATTTACATTTTTTTCAGTAACCTTTTAGAAGTTATACTGATAGGTGTTCTGGTCGGTAAGTAATACTGTATTAAATATAATAAATTCAGCAGCGGTCAATTGAGGTTGAGAGAATAAGCTAAATACCTTATTCCATGTGCAAAGGGTTCATCTCTCTACTCGAGATCTGCTTTCCCCATCGGAAGTTCATCTTCAGCCGTTTGGTCGTTTTGGGTTATGTTTGATGAGATCATAATCTTCCAAGAAAACAACATGACATGTCACAGGGGATTTGGAACTAGATGTCTGATACACATATTAATTATTATATTTGTCTAAATGAGTTGGCCCACAGGTTAAAGGTCATACATGCATCTAACCATGCATTAACCTTTCTAAGGTCAAACCAAAAGAAGAGGTACACCTCTTTGTCTAACCCACAAGATTTGCTTTTCTTTAGTGTGGTGGGATGTATGAGGGAGACCATGTCACCGAAAAACGCTTTGACTTTTTTTTCGGAGACCCTACCTCTTTTTTTATAGGGAGCGGGAACCCTACATCTTTGTCTAACCCACACTATTTTAACCTCAGTCTTGCTGCTTAATTGCTAAAGGCTTACTCTTACTTGTTGGAACCACTATACTTGCGACCATGTCAAAGGCGATCTACTATGCTCACAGGCACATATCCCTCAACTGACAGTTTGAGGGGTCCGGCTATAGATGCTCTAAGCGTTCATAGACACATGCCCATCAGCTTACGATCTTCTCCTTCCAAGTGGGGAACTGTGACTCTGTGAGGTGGACTTTTTGTACAAAGCAATAAGAATTTGAGGTGGGCTTTTTGTACAAAGCAATAAGAATTCAAGACCCCAACAAAGTCGTAAAGTGGTACGCGTGCAGTTGCAATCTTCAAAGTCTGTTGTCATGCTTCTGTACGTCATAAATAATTTGTAAGAGAAGATTGCATCTGAAGTAGGAGCAAACCTTAATAGCATCCACGCTAGATTTAATATGAAATGTTATTACCCACATGTACAATGATCCATGACATATATGCACTCCCATTGAAATACAATGACACTCTACTTGACACCAAATATTATAGCCACTCAACTACCAGCGAGACACCGGTAGTCAACACTCGACTTAACACGGCATATTATTAGCAACTCGGAAAAAAAATTAGGTGGCATCAAAATGACATCACCAAAAATTTCAAACAGAAATATTCAACAAAACTGATAGAATCCGAATGGACAGCTCTTGTTTTTTTTATTTAGGAAATGGTAGTTTAGCATGCTTTCAGAATGGACAGTTTCAGGAAACTGTCAAACAAAAATATTCAGAATGGGCAGTTCCACCACAACACCATGCAGCAATTGTTTTTCATACAGCAGGTACACCAAGAAATTTCATATGCCTTCACTTGGCTTGGCTCTCGTGCTGCTGGTCTCTTAGACCAGCTCCTGCACCGAGCAGGAGAAGAGCTCCCTTCTCCAGCTCCTCGCCGGGCTCTCGCAGGACGGCGGCCTCACGACGTCGTGGCGGCACGACACCGACTGCTGCACATGGGAAGGGATCACCTGCAATCAAGATAGGAAGGTCACTGATGTTTCGTTGGCTTCTCGAGGCCTCGAGGGGCCCATCTCGCCGTTCCTTGGCAACCTCACCGGACTTTTGCGCCTCAACCTTTCCCGGAACTTGCTGTCTGGTGGCTTGCCACTGGAATTAGTGTCATCCAGCAGCATCCTTGTTCTTGACATCAGCTTCAACCGCCTCACAGGAGGCCTGAGCAAGCTGCCATCTTCAACCCCTGCGCGGCCTCTGCAGGTACTCAACATCTCAAGCAACTGGCTTACAGGCATATTACCATCCACAACATGGGAGGTGATGAAGAGCCTGGTCGTTCTTAATGCTAGTTCCAACAGATTTACTGGTCAGATACCAACTACACCATGTGTTAGCGCGCCAGCTTTTGCTGTGCTTGAGCTCAGTTTCAACCAACTCAGTGGGAACATCCCTCCAGGACTCAGTAATTGCTCGGTGCTGAAATTGCTTGGTGTTGGCTACAACAACCTCAATGGTACACTTCTAGATGAACTCTTCAACGTAACCTCGTTAGAGCACCTCTCGTTGCCTAGCAATAGGTTAGAAGGAGCTCTCGATGGCATTAGCAAGCTCACAAATCTGGTCACCCTTGATCTTGGCGGGAATGAGCTCAGCGGCAATATTCCAGAGTCTATAGGTGATCTGAAGAGATTGGAGGAGCTGCATTTGGAACACAACAACATGTCAGGGGAGCTGCCAGCAGCTCTAGGCAACTGCACAAATCTTGTAACAATTGACTTCAAGGCAAACCAATTTAGTGGGGAACTTACCAAGGTCAACTTCGCAAGTCTGTCCAATCTAAATAAACTAGATCTTCTTTCCAATAATTTCACCGGCACAGTTCCAGAAAGCATATACTCCTGTAGCAAGCTAACTGCACTACGGCTATCTTACAATCCTTTCCACGGTCAATTGTCAGAAAAATTATTCAATATGAAGTCCCTCTTATTCCTATCACTTGCTAATAACTCTCTCACAAATATCACAAGAACACTTCAGATGCTTAGCAGTTCCAGGAGCCTCACCACCCTTTATATTGGGTGCAACTTCCTGCATGAGACCATGCCAGAGGATGTCAGCATTGATGGTTTTCAGAATCTCCAGGTTCTTTATATAAATCATTGTTCATTGTCTGGAAAAATACCTGATTGGTTATCAAAGCTACCGAATTTGGGGATGCTATTTTTGCAAGGCAATCAACTAACTGGACCGATACCTGAATGGATCAGCAGCCTAAATTTTCTCTTCTCTCTAGATATATCAAACAACAGCCTTACAGGGGAAATTCCAAGGTCCTTAATGGAGATGCCAATGCTAGAATCAGATAATACTGCACCAAAGGTATTCTTTGAGCTGCCTGTTTGGAACAAGAACCAATTTCTGCAATACCTCACGCCCAGTGCTTTTCCTAAAGAGCTTAATCTAGCCATGAATAGTTTCACTAGTATGATTCCGGCAGAGATCGGTAGGTTACAAGGACTATTTTCACTTAACTTGAGCTCCAACAGATTATCTGGAGAGATACCAGAACAGATCTGCAATCTCACGAACCTGCAGATGCTCGACTTGTCTGGTAATCATCTCACTGGTAAGATTCCAGCTGCATTGAACAATCTGCACTTCCTTTCCAGATTCAACATTTCTAATAATGACCTAGAAGGCCCTATTCCAAACATGGGCCAGTTCAGCACGTTTCCGGATTCTAGCTTTGGTGGAAACCCAAAACTGTGTGGCCCTATGGTTGCAAACCATTGTGGTTCGGCAGAAGCGAGTCCAGTTTCCATTGACCCCATAAAACAGATTGGTAGTGAAGCCATCATCTTTATGACCGCCTTCGGTGTTTTCTTTGGAGTAGGAGTCCTATATGATCAGAAAGTCTTAGCTAGACATTTTGGCTGAAACCATGTAACCGTTATCACAGTTCACAAATGGTTAATATTTGTAAATATTGAGTATAGAATATAAGAACATTTGACTCTGCAGTCCAGCAAAGAAAATCTACAGGGAAAGCACACAAGAGGCACTCCAATGATAACTTATCACAAAAATGTCATTTTTCGTCTCCTTTGTAGCCTCTCCTGCCTAAAGCTGATTAGGTAAATGACATTTCTTTCCATTCTCTCCTAGCTAAAGCTGATTTAGTAAGAATACTTTTCTTTAGTGATAACCAAAAACAAATCTTGATTTTCAGAAGTACTCTAGCACTTATATTAGAGTTAGATGTTTAAATTGGCATGTGTAAAGAGCAAACCAGAAGCCTTGCCAATCAGACCAACTTTGTGTCCCTGTTGTTGTCAAGTACACTCCTGGTGCAGGCTGACTTCATTTCTTCCTACATAAGTAGGGTGTCTCGCCCAAAAGCATCCTCTTGCACTGCTAAAGTAAATAAGTTAGATATAGACACCATGGAACCACTAATTTCAGAACAATCATGTACTGTTTCACGTCAGAATTACTGATTCTCCCATGAGCTAACAGCATGGTGCATAAGAAAGCAAGTTGGCACAAAATTCTATTTTCAATTGTGAATATGCATCAAGAAGATCATGTGACGGCAGATGTTATGACCGGCATATTAGGGGTTTAGCCCAATGGGGTGTGGCCCAAGTTATCTTATCATTATTAGGGGCTTAGCCCAATTATCTTATCGTTATTAGGATCGTTTGCTTAGGAGTCAAGTAAACCTCTATATAAGTAGAGGAGATGTATCAATCTAATCAAGCAAGAAGCAATCATTATTTGCTCGGCTTCCCGAAGGGAGCCGGGAACCCTAGTCGCCTCTTGCGCCGCCGCCGCCTCTTCTTCATCGCGCCACGGCGCCCTGCCGCCGGCAGCCGCGATCGCATCTCCGTCAACCCTCCCCCTTCCCGTACAACCTACGCCCAAGACCAGGTAGGATCCTAGCTCCTACCAATTTGGTATCAGGTAGCTCGGTTCCGATCATGTCTGCACCACCACCCAACCCGCCGCTGCCCGTCACCACCGCGCCGCTGCCTCTCCCCACCCCGCCGCTGGCCTCCACTGGCCAGACGCCGCCGCCCTCCACCGCGCCGCCCGTCGCCATCTACTCGCCGGCGGAGATGACCGGGGTCCTCAACGACCTCGTCACCGCCGTCCAGGGCATACGCCTCTACCTAGCAGGGCGGCGGCTGCTGCCCTTGCAGCCGGCCGCCGCGACTAGGCCAGCTGCCCTGCCCTGGTACGCGCCCACCACGGCGCCGATCAGGCCTCTACACCACCACTAGCCCGGTCAGCCGCCGCCCGCCGTCGCCCCCCACTGGCCGCAATGGCCGGCTCAGGCGATCGCCGCGCCCCCGATGCCTCCTGGGTTCGGGCAGCCGCAGCCCCAGCTGCCGGCCCCACCTCTGCCCGTCATCGCCCCTCAATGGCCACAGTGGCTAGCCCCGGCCTTCGCTGCGCCCCTGACGCTTCCCGGGTCCGGGCAGCCGCAGCCCCAGCCGCCGGCCCCACCGCCGCCCGCTGCCGCGCCTCAATGGCCACAGTGGCCGGTCCCGACCCTCGCTGCACCCCCCACGCCACTCGGGTCTATACCGCGCAGGCCGCAGTTGCCGGCCCCGCCCCCGCCCAACACGGGGCCCGGGTCACCCACGCAGGGAGGCGTACCGATCCAGGAAGTGCGCTTCCCGCCGTCACCGTCCCCAATACCGGCCTGGTTGACTGGATCATCGTCGCCACCCGTCTACACGTCGGCTGGAGACCCGTCGGTACCCACTTTGCAGTTCAGCGACCCTTCCGGCTCGGCGGGGCACTCCACAGGCCGCGGCCATGCTGACCGGGCGCCCCAATCCTCGCTGCTTCGCACCTCCGAGCCAGTCGGCCACGGCGCTCCGACTCAGACGTGTCCGCGGTTTGCCAAACTGGACTTCGCCACTTATGATGGCACGGAGGACCCCCTCAACTGACTCAACCAGTGCGAGCAGTTCTTTCGCGGGCAGCGCACCCTCGCCTCGAAGCGTACCTGGCTTGCCTCTTACCACCTCCGCGGCGCGACACAGACCTGGTACTACGCCCTCGAGCAGGACGAGGGCAGCATGCCCCCTTGGGAGCGCTTCCGCGAGCTCTGCCTCCTTCGTTTTGGGCCACCGATCCGCGGAAGCCGCCTGGCAAAGCTAGGCCGCCTTCCCTTCACATCTACGGTTCAAGACTTCGCCGACCGTTTCCAGGCCCTGGCATGCCACGCGTCGGGCGCGACAGCGCAGCAACGGGCCGACCTCTTCGTCGGTGGACTTTCGGATCACATCCACGTGGACGTGGAGCTTTGGGGACCCCAGGATCTCCAAACGGCCATGTACTACGCCCGCGCGTTCGAGCGCCGCGCGGTGGCCATCCAAAAGGAATCACCGTCCCGGGCCGCTAGGTCGCTACCCTGGCCGGATGTTCCCACGTAGGGTCGGCCTGCTCAGCCTTCCGCGGCACCCCTCGCAGCGACCGCGGCGCGCCCGTTCCGCCGGCTCACCTCAGTCGAGCTACTCGAGCGTCGCCGCCAAGGGTTGTGCTTCAACTGCGACGAGCCCTACACGCCCGGCCACGTCTGCCCGTGACTCTTCTACCTGGAGGCTGCAAACTACATTCCGGAGGACGCCGTCGCCGCCGACCTGGCCACCCCAGCTGTCGCGAAGGTGTTTGACGCTGGTTGATCACCCCGAGGAGTTCAGCAAGCGCTTCCCCACCTTACAGCTCGAGGACGAGCTGTTTGTGCAGGCGGGGAGAAGTATTATGACCGGCATATTAGGGGTTTAGCCCCGTGGGTTGTCGCCCAAGTTATCTTATCATTATTAGGGGCTTAGCCCAATTATCTTATCGTTATTACGATCGTTTGCTTAGGTGTCAAGTAAACCTCTCTATATAAGGAGAGGAGATGTATCAATCTAATCAAGCAAGAAGCAATCATTATTCGCTCGGCTTCCCGAAGGGAGCCGGGAACCCTAGCCGCCTCTTGCGCTGCCGCCGCCTCTTCTTCATCGCGCCACGGCGCCCCGCCGCCGGCAGCCGCGATCGCATCTCCGTCA
This sequence comes from Triticum aestivum, assembly GCF_018294505.1. Lineage (NCBI taxonomy): Eukaryota > Viridiplantae > Streptophyta > Magnoliopsida > Poales > Poaceae > Triticum > Triticum aestivum. The sequence goes on from NC_057809.1 coordinate 103,690,614, forward strand.
ACCCTCCCCCTTCCCGTACAACCTACGCCCTAGACCAGGTAGGATCCTAGCTCCTACGAGCAGATGTACCATGATAAAAGAATGCAAATATATTCTAGGCATGAATAATACAACAGGTTGAAAAATGTCTAGCACAGGTAGCATAGTATAGCAGGGGAAGGTATAAAAGGGTGCATCGGGAGATCAGCCCATCCTTGAATTACATAGGAAGGCGTTTATTTTTTGCGAGAAACATAGGAAGGTGCTTATTCTAGTAGAAAGCCAATGGCGTTAAACTGGTTTGTCATTGTCAATGTTAATCACTTCCTAGTATTATCAGCCAAATATGTCAGCTATCTATGCACTTAATACTCAAGGACATAAAATTATAACCCCCAAACGTGCAAGATCTGTTTTGCACAAATACGACCCCCCTAAATAGTAAGTACTAACCACGGCAGTATGTTGTTTTGATGTATGAATGCAGTTATAGAAAAGAATCATTTTTCTAGTCAGATTAGTCCAGTATAAAATTGTTGAGCGCCAAGGCCAGAAACAAATATAGGCATCACCATCTCAAATTACACATACACAAACCTCACTGTTTTTTGAACAATGACTATTCTAGACGGCTTGTTGGCCTGAGGTAGAGGCCAAAGCTTGCTTCACAACACTGTCTTCCAACTGCAACCAAACTATTTTAGGCATAAAGGTTGTAAGCCTTAAAATGAAAAGGTTTGCACTTGCTCTAAGATACACTTCGTGCAATTTACTGTAAATGAGAAAAATAAAATAAAATGATTTGGAAAAAAAACTGCAACCTGAAATTTTTGCATATGCAACAATATCAATCAGCTTCAAATACAAAACAAATATCCCAGGCAAGACTATCGAAGCATGTCACATGTGTCCATAAGTAGTGGGATTTCAAGAAGGTCAAGCAAGGTACTGTGGTTGGGTGGTAATGCCTGGTTGCTCTTCCAAAATTTGGTTCGTGGACTCGAAAAACTGGTATGATTCCGGCGGAGATCGGTAGGTTACAAGGACTATTTTCACTTAACTTGAGCTCCAACAGATTATCTGGAGAGATACCAGAACAGATCTGCAATCTCACGAACCTGCAGATGCTCGACTTGTCTGGTAATCATCTCACTGGTAAGATTCCAGCTGCATTGAACAATCTGCACTTCCTTTCCAGATTCAACATTTCTAATAATGACCTAGAAGGCCCTATTCCAAACATGGGCCAGTTCAGCACGTTTCCGGATTCTAGCTTTGGTGGAAACCCAAAACTGTGTGGCCCTATGGTTGCAAACCATTGTGGTTCGGCAGAAGCAAGTCCAGTTTCCATTGACCCTATAAAACAGATTGGTAGTGAGGCCATCATCTTTATGACCTCCTTCGGTGTTTTCTTTGGAGTAGGAGTCCTATATGATCAGAAAGTCTTAGCTAGACATTTTGGCTGAAACCATGTAACCGTTATCACCGTTAACAAATGGTTAATATTTGTAAATATTGAGTATAGAATATAAGAACATTTGACTCTGCAGTCCAGTAAAGAAAATCTACAGGGAAAGCACACAAGAGGCGCTCCAATGATAACTTATCACAAAAAATGTCATTTTTCATCTCCTTTGTAGCCTCTCCTGCCTAAAGCTGATTTAGTAAGAATACTTTTCTTTAGTGATAACCAGAAATAAATCTTGATTTTCAGAAGTACTCTAGCACTTATATTAGAGTCATATGTTTAAATTGCCATGTGTAAAGAGCTAACCAGAAGCCTTGCAAATCAGACCAACTTTGTATCCCTGTTGTTGTCAAGTACACCCCTGGTGCAGGCTGACTTCATTTCTTCCTACGTAAGTAGGGTGTCTCGCCCAAAAGCATCCTCTTGCACTGCTAAAGTAAATAAGTTAGACACAGACATCGTGGAACCACTAATTTCAGAACAATCATGTACTGTTTCATGTCAGAATTTTTTTTACTGATTCTCCCATGAGCTAACAGCATGCTGCATAAGAAAGCAAGTAGGCACCAAATTCTATTTTCAATTGCGAATATGCATCAAGAAGATCATGTGACAGCAAATGTACCATGATAAAAGAATGCAAATATATTCTAGGCATGACGGGTTGAAAAATGTCTAGCACAGGTAGCATAGGGGAAGGTATAAAAGGGTGCATCGGGAGATCAGACGATCCTTGAATTACATAGGAAGGCATTTATTTTTTGCAAGAAACATAGGAAGGTGCTTATTCTAGTAGAAAGCCAATGGCGTTAAACTGGTTTGTCATTGTCAATGTTAATCACTTCCTAGTATTATCAGCTAAATATGTCAGCTATCTATGCACTTAATACTCTAAGGACATAAAATTATAACCCCCAAGCGTGCAAGATCTGTTTTGCACAAACACGATCCCCCTAAATAGTAAGTACTTTTGGTTTGTGGACTCGAAAAACTCAATGCAACAATACGATAAGCGGGAAAAAACAATATTGTCAAACAATCCATATCCTACTTTCAGCATGGCCTGAATCATATATGATAGCATCATATTTGGTTGGCGTAAAAGCTGCGGCAGGAGCTGGTGGCCGGAAAATTCACCTTCCACTTGCATAATTCCATTTCGCAGTGTTAGTGTGAGAGGCATTGATTCAACAGACTTGGTGGCTGGTGGGCATGCTATTGTGGCTGTGACCTCAGGTTGAAGTGCACTGCCACGGGTCAGAGCTTGAAGATGGCGAGGAGGGCGGGCGCGTTGGGGGGTGGGATCTGGCCGCTGGGCGACGTGAGACGCACCTGCGGGTGAGCCGGGGGCCGCAGCGACGGGGAGAGCCACCGGTTGTACACCGACGCGGCGGGGACGTCAGCGGGGTCGGGGAACGCGGCTCCGGCGGCTGCCCGCCCTGCGGCAACTGATGCTAGGGCGCCGGCGCGTTTCGTCGAACACTTACTGGGCAAAGACACCTGCTACTCCTGCAAGCCGCAACCCCTCCAACGCGGCAACCGCTGACGCGCACGGCCTCACGGGTCACGGCGGTCAACCGCTGAGCTCGTCCAAAGGATGGCAGCATGTCAAAGCTAGTCACCACGCGGCCCAAGGAGGCTGGTCAGCTCACGCCCTGAAGGTGTTTGCGAAAATGTCTCTGTTTGCACTTTGCAGACACTTATTTGCAGAATGCACAACACCATCATTTCATGCCATCACAGATAAGATCAGTGCCAAGCTCCATAATACTAAATGGTGATTGTATTAATCATGTCCACCTAGCTACATACTGAAAACAGCCTCAATCTTGCTGATCAGCATACTCCACTTAGCTACAACCTACAGACTGAAAACAGCTTCAATCTTGCTGATCAGCATACTCCACCTAGCTACACACTGAAAGCAGCTTCAATCTTGCTGATCAATGAGCATCGGAGCGACTAGTCTAGCTAACACTTTAGCGACCTTGTGCTTATGGAGGAAGGTTGGCATGGGCAGCTCGCTCGGATCCGCCGACATGATGAAGGTCGGCATGGGCAGCTCGCTCGGGTCCGGCGACATCATGAATGTCGGGCCAGCGAACAAGGATGCCTCCGAGTCCACCTCCATCTTAGCCAGAGCCTTCGGCTTCTTGTCGGGCCGGTACATCAACGGAGCGAGGCCAGCGAAGGGTGATGCCTCCACCACGGCCGGCGGCATTGGCTTCTTCTCCGACCGGTCAACCGACGCCGCAGGACCAGCGAAGAGTGTCGCCGCCTCCGAGTCTGCCACCATCTCAGTCGTAGGCTCTGCCTTCTTCTCCGAGAGGTCGATCGACGGAGCAGGGCCAGGGAAGGACGTCACCACCGAGTCTGCGACCATCTCAGTCATAGGCGTCGCCTTCTTCTCGAACCGGCCGGCCGGCGGGGCGGGGCCGGCGGAGATTGATTCCTCCGAGGCTGCCACCATCTCAGTCGGAGGCCTCGGCTTCTTGTCGCACCGGTCGACGGATGGCGCGCGGCTCGCCGGCCTCTTCCAGTTCTCTCTCGGCGTCTCCACGCGGCCGAGGCGCTCGACGCCGCCGTTCAAACTCTTGGCACGGCGGAGCGTCTTGTCAGTGGCCCAGCTGGAGCTCCGGGAAGCACGTCCGGGAAGGTCGATCTTGTCTCTGATCCAGCTTCGGCTCATCGAGGCACGTCCAGGCTGCTGCTTCTTGGTGTCCAGCTCCACACGAGCCGTGTACACTGCCGGAGGAGGCGTCAGGAGGTGGCAGCGCGCCGGGGTAGGAAGCAGCGGCGGCAGGGTCGCAGCGACATGACTAGCCATCTCTGCGAAACACAGGACACAGCAAAGAACAGAGAGACCAAGTGATTGCACAAGCGAAACAAGTAGTAATAGAACAATTGCGATGCTGAAATTCAAATGATGATCGGATAAGAAAGAGGAAACTCGCCGGATTCTTTGCTCGCCGTCGGCGAGAGAAGCTCGCCGGGTTGTTAGGTCGTCAGGGAACGTCGCGCGTGATCTATCGAGGGGACGGCTTGCTCGCAGGATCGAAGGAAAAGTGCGATCTATCCCCGCAGCCCGCCAGATATAGATCGACCCCTGATGCCCCGCCGCGTAGAAACCACGCAATCCGAGTTCGACTCGTGACTGCCGCCGCCGCCGCCGCCCGTGGTCCAACCGCCGGAGCCACCAGCGACGCACCGTATCCGATCTCTCCTCCTCTTCGTCGGTGGCCAGGGGCCCCGCACCTCGAACATCTCCAGGGCGTCTCCCGCGGTGGCGCGCCTGTGCCTGCATCCCGCCGCCGCGTGCCATTCTTACCTCGGCATCGCGACCGATGTGGCCGCATGAGACGCAGCTGTAAGAACCACGGTGAGGAGTCGCGGCAGCGACGAGATGCTGGCCGGGGTTCTTGCTTTCCTCCTACGCTGATGGCCGCTGCACCCCGCTGCTCCATGGATGGAGCCGCCAACCTTGTCAATTGTCGCGTCTGTCAAGTGTTTGATGAAATGCTTAAGCAGAAGCAACAGAGGATGCCCGGTGATTAATTGGTACACTCCTTTCAATCAATTTGAGCTCTAACAAAGCACAGCAGTAGAAACCAGAACAAACTGAGCGATGGGGCATTCACGAGTTCACCATGTGTAATCAGTAATTAATCTACCATAGTACTTCCTCCGTTCCGAATTACTTGTCGCGGGTATGAATGTATCTAAATGTATTTTAGTTTTAGATACATCCATTTCTGCGACGAGTAATTTGAAATGAAGGAAGTAGTATCATCCAGCAAATATGACTACACTGACAAATAAGTTGGGACTTTAAGGTAAGCCACCTACGATTCTCAAACTGAACAATTGGGAGTGTATTTCTCAGTTATTGTTGGTGCGCATATGTTAATTCCATGATGGATGCCCATGTAAGTTGGCGGCTTCCATGTATTATAATCCACTGAAATGGTCCGAAACAAAAAGGTCAATACAATGCTCATACAATTTGCTATTTTTCCGAAAATAAAATCCATTTAAAAAAAATAGAGAGTTCATGAGTTTATTATGTAAGTAGCTTTGAGATTCCATCTATACATAATTCTATTCTAATTTGTACCCCATGTATTACGCGATTCATGACTTGTATTATTATAGTTATAAATGCTTTAACCTTTGTGGTGCCTTCCCAGGTGCTGTTGTTGACCATCGAGATCACTGCCGATCTCATTAGGTTGAATTGTGCAACTACATCAGGGATTGCCGTGATAGCACCTTCTATTGGAAGGTTCGAGAGGTTTTTGCGGTTTTTGATTCTTCAACTACATCCAATTATCATAGGTCTTAGTTGGTTTTTGCGGCTTCCCTTCCGTGGTGACGAAGTCGAATTCAACAGATCTCGGGTAGGGGGTTCCGAGCTGGTAGCTTTAGGACGACGGTAACAGGGCACAAGGGGGACACGATGTTTACCCAGATTGAGGCCCTCTCGAAGATGTAAAACCCTACGACCTACTTTGTTTGTATTGATTGTGGATGGGGTACAGAATACATGTTGATCCACCTCGAGATCGTGTATAAATGAGTTGTTTTTCTCTACAGATTACACCCCTTGGTTTATATAGACACAGGGGTACCTAAGGTTACACATAGGTTGGTTACATCCGAAGATAAACACATCAAAGATTGCATTCATGCCTTGGAGTATGTGTCAAGTCTTCGAAAGATTTCATCTTGAACATAGGTCGATTACATCTGAAGATAAACACGTCGAAGATTGCATTCATGCCTTGGAGTATGTGCCAAGTCTTCGGAAGATTTCATGTTGATTCCTCCATGGGGCTCGGCGAATGTGGCTCACTGTTTGGTCATCTAGGGGTCCTCGACCCAGCCCATGTCTCGGAGCCGACATGGTTAACACCCCCTATCCAGGATACCATCATTAGCCCCTGAACTGGTCTTCAAGTTGAGAACTATCCTCAGACGTCTGTCGTTCATCTTAGGTCTTTGGCCTTGTAAACTGGTTCAACCATCTTCTTCGCGTGTTTGTCTCCAAAGCGACCAGAATCTTGTCTGAGGAGCCCCAACTGAGCTTCCCAGGTTTTCGTTTCTTTTCGCCAGATCCGAAGACCCTTTCAATGCCTAGTTATCTTAATGATGAAGTCTTCTTGTGTCGGGATGGGGGCGCCGGTTTGGCCGTGTTCTGACAACTTCGACCGAACCCGAAATGCTACCACGCACTGCATAAGCGAAAGATGCCTTGAGTTATCATTATATCGTGTTAGTGTAGCTCGAGGCCATTGCTATTGGCACGTCTTGTCAATAAAGAGACCGGGCCCCAGATTTTTGGTGTCATTACCAGCAAAAACCCTCGATTCACGTGCACATGTAACACATACCACATTGGGTACTCGTGAATTTTACTACCACATAGTGCACGCCTTCGGTGTTTTTACTTGCTTATAAAAGGAACACTATAAAATGAATCAATCTCCATGCTTTCCATCTTGCTCTTGCTTCCATCATCCTCAAGCTCCAGTGCCCAAAGAACAGAGCAAAAAACATCCGAGCCCCTTTCCCTCTCTCGGTTCACTAGCGTTCTGCTAGTCCCATTGGAGTTGTTGGATTCCCTGAAGAGGAAAGGTGACGTGTCACAACAACAGAAAATATTTCCCTTAGTTAAGAACCAAAATTTTGTTGGGGAACGTAGTAATTTCAAAAAATTTCCTACGCACACACAAGATCATAGTGATGCATAGCAACGAGAGGGGAGAGTGTGATATACGTACCCTTGTAGACCGACAGCGGAAGCGTTAGCACAACGCGGTTGATGTAGTCGTACGTCTTCACGGCCCGACCGATCAAGCACCGAAACTACGGCACCTCCGAGTTTTAGCACACGTTCAGCTCGATGACGATCCCCGGACTCCGATCCAGCAAAGTGTCGGGGAAGAGTTCCGTCAGCACGACGGCGTGGTGATGATCTTGATGTTCTACCATCGCAGGGCTTCACCTAAGCACTGTTACAATATTATCGAGGTTTATGGTGGAAGGGGGCACCGCACACGGCTAAGAATATGATCACGTGGATCAACTTGTGTCTATGGGGTGCCCCCTGCCTCCGTATATAAAGGATCAAGGGGGGGGGGTGCGGCCGGCCAGGAGGAGGGCGCGCCAGGAGGAGTCCTACTCCCACCGGGAGTAGGATTCCCCCCTTTCCTAGTTGGAATAGGATTTGGGAAGGGGGAAAGAGGAGAGAGAGAAGGAAGGGGGGGCGCCGCCCCCCTCTCCTTGTCCTATTCGGACTAGGGGGGAGGGGCGCGTGGCCCAGCCCTGGCCACCTCTCCTCTCTTCCACTAAGGCCCAATAAGGCCCATATACCTCCCGGGGGGTTCCGGTAACCTCCCGGTACTCCGGAAAATCCCGATTTCACCCGGAACACTTCCGATATCCAAATATAGGCTTCCAATATATCAATCTTTATGTCTCGACCATTTCGAGACTCCTCGTCATGTCCTTGATTACATCCGGGACTCCGAACAAACTTCGGTACATCAAAATGCATAAACTCATAATATAACTGTCATCAAAACCTTAAGCGTGCGGACCCTACGAGTTCGAGAACAATGTAGACATGACCGAGACATGTCTCCGGTCAATAACCAATAGTGGAACCTGGATGCTCATATTGGCTCCCACATATTCTACGAAGATCTTTATCGGTCAGACCGCATAACAACATACGTTGTTCCCTTTGTCATCGGTATGTTACTTGCTTGAGATTCGATCGCCGGTATCTTAATACCTAGTTCAATCTCGTTACCGACAAGTCTCTTTACTCGTTCCGTAATACATCATCTCACAACTAACTCATTAGTTGCAATGCTTGCAAGGCTTATGTGATGTGCATTACCGAGAGGGCCCAGAGATACCTCTCCGACAATCGGAGTGACAAATCCTAATCTCGAAATACGCCAACCCAACATGTACCTTTGGAGACACCTGTAGAGCTACTTTATAATCACCCAGTTACGTTGTCACGTTTGGTAGCACACAAAGTGTTCCTTCGGCAAACGGGAGTTGCATAATCTCATAGTCATAGGAACATGTATAAGTCATGAAGAAAGCAATAGCAACATACTAAATGATCGGGTGCTAAGCTAATGGAATGGGTCATGTCAATCACATCATTCTCCTAATGATGTGATCCCGTTAATCAAATAACAACTCTTTTGTTTATGGTTAGGAAACATAACCATCTTCGATTAACGAGCTAGTCAAGTAGAGGCATACTAGTGACACTTTGTTTGTCTATGTATTCACACAAGTATTATGTTTCCGGTTAATACAATTCTAGCATGAATAATAAACATTTATCATGATATAAGGAAATAAATAATAACTTTATTATTGCCTCTAAGGCATATTTCCTTCAGTCCCCCACTTGCACTAGAGTCAATAATCTAGTTCACATCGCCATGTGATTTAACAGCAATAGTTCACATCACCATGTGATTAACACCCATAATTCACATCGATATGTGATCAACACCCAAAGGGTTTAGTAGAGTCAGTAATCTAGTTCACATCGCTATGTGATTAACACCCAAAGAGTACTAAGGTGTGATGTTTTGCTTGTGAGATAATTTTAGTCAACGGGTCTGTCACATTCAGATCCGTAAGTATTTTGCGAATTTCTATGTCAACAATGCTCTGCACGGAGCTACTCTAGCTTATTGCTCCCACTTTCAATATGTATCTAGATCGAGACTTAGAGTCATCCAGATCTGTGTCAAAACTTGCATCGACGTAACTTTTTACGACGAACCTTTTTGTCACCTCCATAATTGAGAAATATTTCCTTATTCCACTAAGGATAATTTTGACCGCTGTCCAGTGATCTACTCTTAGATCACTATTGTACTCCCTTGCTTAACACAATGTAGGGTATACAATAGATCTGGTACACAGCATGACATACTTTATAGAACCTATGGCTGAGGCATAGGGAATGACTTTCATTCTATTTCTATCTTCTGTCATGGTCGGGCTTTGAGTCTTACTCAATTTCACACCTTGCAACACAGGCAAAAACTCTTTCTTTAACTGTTCCATTTTGAACTACTTCAAAATCTTGTCAAGGTATGTACTCATTGAAAAAAACTTATCAAGCGTCTTGAACTATCTCTATAGATCTTGATGCTCAATATGTAAGCAGCTTTACCGAGGTCTTTCTTTGAAAAACTCCTTTCAAATATTCCTTTATGCTTTCTAGAAAATTATACATTATTTCCGATCAACAATATGTTGTTCACATATACTTATCAGAAATGTTGTAGTGCTCCCACTCACTTTCTTGTAAATACAGGCTTCACCGTAAGTCTGTATAAAACTATATGCTTTGATCAACTTATCAAAGCGTATATTCCAACTCCAAGATGCTTGCACCAGTCCATAGATGGATCGTTGGAGCTTGCATATTTTGTTAACACCTTTAGGATTGACAAAACCTTCTAGTTGCATCATATACAACTCTTCTTTAAGAAATCCATTAAGGAATGCAATTTTGTTTATCCATTTGCCAGATTTCATAAAATGCGGCAATTGCTAACATGATTCGGACAGACTTAAGCATATATACGAGTGAGAAAATCTCATCGTAGTCAACACCTTAAACTTGTCGAAAACCTTTTGCGACAATTCTAGCTTTGTAGATAGTAACACTACTATCAGCGTCCGTCTTCCTCTTGAAGATCCATTTATTTTCTATGGCTTGCCGATCATCGGGCAAATCCATCAAAGTCCATACTTTGTTCTCATACATGGATCATATCTCAGATTTTATGGGCTCAAACCATTTCGCGGAATCTGGGCTCATCATCCCTTCCTCATAGTTCGCAAGTTCGTCATGGTCTAGTAACATGACTTCCAGAACAGGATTACCGTACCACTCTAGTGCGGATCTCACTCTGGTTTACCTACGAGATTCGGTAGTAACTTGATCTGAAGTTACATGATCATCATCATTAGCTTCCTCACTAATTGGTGTAGTAGTCACAGGAACAAATTTCTGTGATGAACTACTTTCCAATAAGGGAACATGTACAGTTACCTCATCAAGTTCTACTTTCCTCCCACTCCTTTCGAGAGAAACTCCTTCTCTAGAAAAACTCCGAATTTAGCAACAAAAGTCTTGCCTTCGGATTTGTGATAGAAGGTGTACCCAACAGTCTCCTTTGGGTATCCTATGAAGACATATTTCTCCGATTTGGGTTTGAGCTTATCAGGATGAAACTTTTTCATATAAGCATCACAATCCCAAACTTTAAGAAACAACAACTTTGGTTTCTTGCCAAACCACAGTTCAAATTGTGTTGTCTCAACGGACTTAGATGGTGCCCTTTTAAACGTGAATGCAACTGTCTTTAATGCATAACCCCAAAACGATAGTGGTAGATCAATAAGAGACATCATAGATCGCACCATATCTAATAAAGTATGGTTATGATGTTCGGACACACCATTATGCTATGGTGTTCCAGGTGGCGTGAGTAGTAAAACTATTTCACATTGTTTTAACTGAAGGCCAAACTCGTAACTCAAATATTTTACCTCTGCGATCATATCGTAGAAACTTTTATTTTCTTGTTACGATGATTCTCCACTTCACTCTGAAATTCTTTGAACTTTTCAAATATTTCAGACTTGTGTTTCATTAAGTAGATATACCCATATCTGCTCAAATCATCTGTGAAGGTCAGAAAATAATGATACCCGCCGCGAGCCTTAACACTCATCGAATCTCATACATCAGTATGTATTATTTCCAAAAAGTCAGTTGCTCGCTCCATAGTTCCGGAGAACGACGTTTTAGTCATCTTGCCCATGAGGCATGGTTCGCAAGCATCAACTGATTCATAATCAAGTGATTCCAAAAACCCATTAGCATGGAGTTTCTTCATGCGCTTTACACCAATATGACCTAAACGGCAGTGCCACAAATAAGTTGCACTATCATTATTAACTTTGCATCTTTTGGTTTCAATATTATGATTATGTGTATCACTACGATCGAGATCCAATGAACTATTTTCATTGGGTGTGTAACCATATAAGGTAAACAGAACAACAATTTATTCTCTTACTTAAATGAATAACCGTATTACAATAAACATGATCAAATCATATTCATGCTCAACGCAAACACCAAATAACACTTATTCAGGTTCAACACTAATCCCGAAAGTATAGGGAGTGTGCGATGATGATCATATCAATCTTGGAACCACTTCCAACACACATCGTCACTTCACCCTTAACTAGTCTCTGTTTATTCTGCAACTCCCGTTTCGAGTTACTAATCTTAGCAACTGAACTAGTATCAAATACTGAGGGGTTGCTATAAACACTAGTAAAGTACACATCAATAACATGTATATCAAATATACTTATGTTCACTTTGCCATCCTTCTTATTTGCCAATCACTTGGGGTAGTTCCGCTTCCAGTGACCAGTCCCTTTGCAGTAGAAACACTTAGTCTCAGGCTTAGGACCAGACTTGGGCTTCTTCACTTGAGCAGCAACTTGCTTGCTGTTCTTCTTGAAGTTCCCCTTCTTCCCTCTACCCTTTTCTTGAAACTAGTGGTCTTGTCTACCATCAACACTTGATGTTTTTCTCGATTTCTACCTCCGTCAATTTCCGCATTACGAAGAGCTTGGGAATCATTTCCGTTATCCCTTGCATATCATAGTTCATCACGAAGTTCTACTAACTTGGTGATGGTGACTAGAGAATTCTGTCAATCACTATCTTATCTGGAAGATTAACTCCCACTTGATTCAAGCGATTGTAGTACTCAGACAATCTGAGCACATGCTCACTAGTTGAGCGATTCTCCTCCATCTTTTAGCTATAGAACTTGTTGGAGACTTCATATCTCTCAACTCGGGTATTTGCTTGAAATATTAACTTCAACTCCTGGAACATCTCATATGCTCCATGACGTTCAAAACGTCTTTGAAGTCCCGATTCTAAGACATTAAGCATGGTGCACTAAACTATCAAGTAGTCATCATATTGAGCTAGCCAAACGTTCATAACGTCTGCATCTGCTCCTGCAATAGGTCCGTCACCTAGCGGTGCATCAAGGACATAATTCTTCTATGCAACAATGAGGATAAACCTCAGATCACGGATCCAATCCGCATCATTGCTACTAACATCTTTCAACACAATTTTCTCTAGGAACATATCAAAATAAACACAGGGAAGTAACAACGCGAGCTATTGATCTACAACATAATTTGCAAAATACTACCAGGACTAAGTTCATGATAAATTTAAGTTCAATTAATCATATTACTTAAGAACTCCCACTTAGATAGACATCCCTCTAATCCTCTAAGTGATTACGTGATCCAAATCAACTAAACCATGTCCGATCATCACGTGAGATGGAGTAGTTTCATTGGTGAACATTGCTATGTTGATCATATCTGCTATATGATTCACGCTCGGCCTTTTGGTCTCCGTGTTCCGAGGCCATATCTGTATATGCTTGGCTCGTCAAGTATAACCTGAGTATTCTACGTGTGCAACTGTTTTGCACCCGTTGTATTTGAACGTAGAGCCTATCACACCCGATTATCACGTGGTGTCTCAGCACGAAGAACTTTCGCAATGGTGCATACTCAGGGAGAACACTTCCTGATAATTAGTGAGAGATCATCTTATAATGCTACCGTCAATCAAAGCAAGATAAGATGCATAAAAGATAAACATCACATGCAATCAATATAAGTGATATGATATGGCCACCATCATCTTGTGCTTGTGATCTCCATCTTCGAAGCACCGTCATGATCACCATCGTCATCGGCGTGAGACCTTGATCTCCATCATAGCATCGTTGTCGTCTCGCCAATCTTATGCTTCAACGACTATCGCTACCGCTTAGTGATAAACTAAAGCATTACAGCGCGATTGCATTGCATACAATAAAGCGACAACCATATGGCTCCTGCCAGTTGCCGATAACTCGGTTACAAAACATGATCATCTCATACAATAAAATTTAGCATCATGTCTTGACCATATCACATCACAACGTGCCCTGCAAAAATAAGTTAGACGTCCTCTACTTTGTTGTTGCAAGTTTTACGTGGCTGCTACGGGCTTAAGCAAGAACCAATCTTACCTACGCATCAAAACCACAATGATAGTTTGTCAAGTTGGTGCTGTTTTAACCTTCGCAAGGACCGGGCGTAGCCACACTCGGTTCAACTAAAGTTGGAGAAACTGTCACCCGCTAGCCACCTTTGTGCAAAGCACGTCGGGAGAACCGGTCTCGCGTAAGCGTACGCGTAATGTCGGTCCGGGCCGCTTCGTCCAACAATACCGCCGAACCAAAGTATGACATGCTGGTAAGCAGTATGACTTATATCGCCCACAACTCACTTGTGTTCTACTCGTGCATATAACATCAACACATAAAACCTAGGCTCGGATACCACTATTGGGGAACGTAGTTATTTCAAAAAAATTCCTACGCACACGCAAGATCATGGTGATGCATAGCAACGAGAGGGGAGAGTGTGATCTACGTACCCTTGTAGACCGACAGCGGAAGCGTTAGCACAACGCGGTTGATGTAGTTGTACGTCTTCACGGCCCGACCGATCAAGCACCGAAACTACGGCACCTACGAGTTTTAGCACACGTTCAGCTCGATGATGATCCCCGGACCCCGATCCAGCAAAGTGTCGGGGAAGAGTTCCGTCAGCACGACAGCGTGGTGACGATCTTGATGTTCTACCGTCGCAGGGCTTCGCCTAAGCACCGCTACAATATTATCGAGGTTTATGGTGGAAGGGGGCACCGCACACGGCTAAGAATATGATCACGTGGATCAACTTGTGTCTATGGGGTGCCCCCTGCCTCCGTATATAAAGGATCAAGGGGGGGGGGTGCGGCCGGGCAGGAGGAGGGCGCGCCAGGAGGAGTCCTACTCCCACCGGGAGTAGGATTCCCCCCTTTCCTAGTTGGAATAGGATTTGGGAAGGGGAAAGAGGAGAGAGAGAAGGAAGGGGGGGGGGCGCCGCCCCCCTCTCCTTGTCCTATTCGGACTAGGGGGGGAGCGGCGCGCGGCCCAGCCCTGGCCACCTCTTCTCTCTTCCACTAAGGCCCAATAAGGCCCATATACCTCCCGGGGGGTTCCGGTAACCTCCCGGTACTCCGGTAAAATCCCGATTTCACCCGGAACACTTCCGATATCCAAATATAGGCTTCCAATATATCAATCTTTATGTCTCGACCATTTTGAGACTCCTCGTCATGTCCTTGATCACATCCGGGACTCCGAACAAACTTCGGTACATCAAAATGCATAAACTCATAATATAACTATCATCAAAACCTTAAGCATGCGGACCCTACGGGTTCGAGAACAATGTAGACATGACCGAGACACATCTCCGGTCAATAACAAATAGCGGAACCTGGATGCTCATATTGGCTCCCACATATTCTACGAAGATCTTTATCGGTCAGACCGCATAACAACATACGTTGTTCCCTTTGTCATCGATATGTTACTTGCCCGAGATTCGATCGCCGGTATCTTAATACATAGTTCAATCTCGTTATCGGCAAGTCTCTTTACTCGTTCCGTAATACATCATCTCACAACTAACTCATTAGTTGCAATGCTTGCAAGGCTTATGTGATGTGCATTACCGAGAGGGCCCAGAGATACCTCTCCGACAATCGGAGTGACAAATCCTAATCTCGAAATACGCCAACCCAACATGTACCTTTGGAGACACCTGTAGAGCTACTTTATAATCACCTAGTTACGTTGTCACATTTGGTAGCACACAAAGTGTTCCTCCGCCAAACGGGAGTTGCATAATCTCATAGTCATAGGAACATGTATAAGTCACGAAGAAAGCAATAGCAACATACTACACGATCGGGTGCTAAGCTAATGGAATGGGTCATGTCAATCACATCATTCTCCTAATGATGTGATCCCATTAATCAAATAACAACTCTTTTGTTTATGGTTAGGAAACATAACCATCTTCGATTAACGAGCTAGTCAAGTAGAGGCATACTAGTGACACTTTGTTTGTCTATGTATTCACACAAGTATTATGTTTCCGGTTAATACAATTCTAGCATGAATAATAAAAAATTATCATGATATAAGGAAATAAATAATAACTTTATTATTGCCTCTAGGGCATATTTCCTTCAAATTTATCGAACCAGTAGGAGTCTACAAGCTAACAATGTAAACAACACCCGCACACAAACATAAAACAAAATGCTTGCACCCAACTTGGCAAGGGGGTTGTCAGTACCCTTGTCTTGCCATTAAAAGCAAATAGATAATAATAATAATATTAAACGACAAAAAGTAAAGCAAAATAAAGAGCAAAATTATAGGAGCTTTGTATTAATGGAGAATGGACCCGGGAGTCATAGGTTCACTAGTGACATCTCTCTCGAAAGCAGGTAGTGGCATGAACAAATTACATAACTGGCATAATAGTGGCAATTTATAACCATGATCATTCATGGCATAATCTACTATAGGTATTATGAAAGCACAAGTGCTCCCTAGGTGATTTTGGTAATTAATGTCAACATATCTCTTGTTGGGCTGATAGTTTTATCTAGTGTATTTCAGACAAGTTCAACAATGGTGTGGAAAGGGCAAGAGGATGTGGAACCCCTTCAAAGGTGCTAAGGACAAAGATTGGCAGAAGCTCAAGACTCTTCATCTTTATTTTAGTGATCTAAGATCACATTGTGTCCATAGGAAAGCCAATACTATTAAAAGGGGATGAGGTGTTGCTTAATGGCTTGCTTGCTCAAATGCTTAGTGATATTGCTCCAAAACCCTCAGCCACTTTCACTACAGGAATAAGCTTCTTTGCCATCTGCTATGGCAGACGGTAAAGGCACCAAAAGCGGACGACAAAGCTCTTTGTCGTCTGCCACCAACGACAAAGCTGCCCGGCAAAGAACCTGACGGTAAACAGGTTCTTTGCCGTTTGTGGCAGACGACAAAGAATGTGGATGGTAAAGAACATGCGTTAGCCATATTAGGAGGCTAACGATAGCCGTCTGCCAGCGGATGACAAATATGCCCTCCCCTTTGTCGTCTGCCACAGACGGCAAAGTAACCAAATGGTTGTTGGGGAACATAGTAATTTCAAAAAAAAATCCTACGCACACGCAAGATCATGGTGATGCATAGCAACGAGAGGGGAGAGTGTGTCCACGTACCCTCGTAGACCGAAAGCGGAAGCGTTAGCACAACGCGGCTGATGTAGTCATACGTCTTCACGACCCGACCAATCAAGTACCAAACGCACAACACCTCCGAGTTCTGCACACGTTCAACTAGATGACGTCCCTCGAACTCCAATCCAGCCGAGCTTTGAGGGAGAGTTCTGTCAGCACGACGGCGTGGTGACGATGTTGATGTTCTACTGTCGCAGGGCTTCGCCTAAGCACCGCTACAATATTATCGAGGTGGACTATGGTGGAGAGGGGCACCGCACATGGCTAAAAGATCCAAGAGATCAATTGTTGTGTCTATGGGGTTCCCCTCTCCTCCGTATATAAAGGAGGGGAGGAGAGGGCCGGCCAAGGGGAGGAGACGCGCCCAAGGGGGGAGTCCTACTCCCATCGGGAGTAGGACTCCTCCTTTTCCTATTTGGAGAGGGAGAGGGAAGGAAGAGGAACGAGGGAGGAAGGAAGGGGGGCGCCCCCCCTCCCAATTCGGATTGGGCTTGGGGGGCCCCTCCCTTGCTCCTTTCCCCTCCTTTCCACTAAAGCCCATTAAGGCCCATATACCTCCCGGGGGTTCCGATAACCTCCCGGTGCTCCGGTATTATCCCGATCTCACCGGAACTATTCCGGTATCCAAATATAGTCGTCCAATATATTGATCTTTACGTCTCGAACATTTCGAGACTCCTCGTCATGTCTGTGATCACATCTGAGACTCCAAACTACCTTAGGTACATCAAAAACCATAAACTCTTAATATAACCGTCATCGAACTTTAAGCGTGCAGACCCTACGGGTTCGAGAACTTTGTAGACATGACCGAGACACATCTTCGGTCAATAACCAATAGCGGAACCTGGATGCTCATATTGGCTCCTACATATTCTACGAAGATCTTTATCTGTCAAACCGCATAACAACATACGTTATTCCTTTTGTCATCGGTATGTTACTGATGACCCACAAGTATAGGGGATCTATCGTAGTCCTTTCGATAAGTAAGAGTGTCGAACCCAATGAGGAGCAGAAGGAAATGATAAGCGGTTTTCAGCAAGGTATTCTCTGCAAGCACTGAAATTATAAGTAACAGATAGTTTTGTGATAAGATAATTGGTAACGAGCAACAAGTAACAAAAGTAAATAAAGTGCAGCAAGGTGGCCCAATCCTTTTTATAGCAAAGGACAAGCCTGGACAAACTCTTATATGATGTAAAGCGGTCCCGAGGACACATGGGAATATCGTCAAGCTAGTTTTCATCACGTTCATATGATTCGCGTTCGGTACTTTGATAATTTGGTATGTGGGTGGACCGGTGCTTGGGTAGTGCCCTTACTTGGACAAGCATCCCACTTATGATTAACCTCTATTGCAAGCATCCGCAACTACAACAAAAGTATTATGGTAAACCTAACTGTGGGAGTCCTGGATTAGGGGGTCTCCGGACAGCCGGACTATCTCCATTGGCCGGACTGTTAGACTATGAAGATACAGGATTCAAGACTTCGTCTCGTGTCCGGATGGGACTCTACTTGGCGTGGAAGGCAAGCTAGGAAATACGGATAAGGATATCTCCTCCTTTGTAACCGACCTTGTGTAACCCTAACCCTCTCCAGTGTCTATATAAACCGGAGGGTTTTAGTCCGTAGGACACAACAACTACAACATACAATCATACCATAGGCTAGCTTCTAGGGTTTAGCCTCTCTGATCTCGTGGTAGATCTACTCTTGTACTACCCATATCATCAATATTAATCAAGCAGGACATAGGGTTTTACCTCCATCAAGAGGGCCCGAACCTGGGTAAAACATTGTGTCCCCTGCCTCCTGTTACCATCCGCCTTAGACGCACAGTTCGGGACCCCCTACCCGAGATCCGCCGGTTTTGACACCGACATTGGTGCTTTCATTGAGAGTTCCTCTGTGTCGTCGTCGTTAGGCTTGATGGCTCCTGCTATCATCGATAGCGATGCAGTCCAGGGTGAGACTTTTCTCCCCGGACAGATCTTCGTGTTCGGTGGCTTTGCACTGCGGGCCAATTCGCTTGGCCATCTGGAGCAGATTGAAAGTTACGCCCCTGGCCACCAGGTCAGGTTTGGAAGCTTAAACCACACAGCCGATATCCGTGGAGACTTGATCTTCGATGGATTCGAGCATCTGCCTTGTGCGTCACGTGGTCACGATGAGTACGATTTAGCTCTACCATCGGACAGTGTTCAGGAGATCGCACAGGCAGCCGATCCAACCCTCAATTCGGAGCCAGTTGCGCTGTCCATGGATGGGTGGATGGACCCTGCCACGGAGGCCTTACCCTCAGTGGCGATCGAGCCAAACATCGACCTTACCTTGCACGAGAGCCGTGTTGTTAAACTGTCGGATCCCTCTCCGGCCACGGACTTCGAACCACCCGCGCTCGTTCCTATCGAATCCGATTGGGTGCCGATCATGGAGTTTACCTCCGCGGATATTTTTCAGCACTCGCCCTTTGGCGACATACTGAACTCATTAAGGTCTCTCTCCTTGTCAGGAGGATCCTGGCCGAACTATGTCTGGCGGGACTGGGATGCGGACGACGAAGAAATTCGCGGCCCACCCACCATCCACTTAGTAGACACTGTCGATGACTTAACCGACATGCTCAACTTCGACTCTGAAGACATCGACGGTATGGACGACGATGCGGGAGATGAATGTTGGAAATATGCCCTAGAGGCAATAATAAAAGTGTTATTATTATATTTCTTTGTTCCTGATAATAGTCTTTTATTCATGCTATAACTGTATTATCCGGAAATCGTAATACACGTGTGAATACATAGACCATAACATGTCCCTAGTGAGCCTCTAGTTGACTAGCTCGTTGGTCAACAGATAGTCGTGGTTTCCTGACTATGGACATCAGATGTCATTGACAACGGGATCACGTCATTAGGAGAATGACGTGATGGACAAGACCCAATCTTAAGCATAGCACAAGATCGTGTAGTTCGTTTTGCTAGAGCTTTTCCAATGTCAAGTATCTCTTCCTTAGACCATGAGATCGTGTAACTCCCGGATACCGTAAGAGTGCTTTGGGTGTACCAAACGTCACAACGTAACTGGGTGACTATAAAGGTGCACTACAGGTATCTCCGAAAGTCTCTGTTGGGTTGACACGGATCGAGACTGGGATTTGTCACTCCGTATGACGGAGAGGTATCTCTGGGCCCACTCGGTAATGCATCATCACAATGAGCTCAAAGTGACCAAGTGTTTGATCACGGGATCATGCATTGCGGTACGAGTAAAGTGACTTGCCGGTAACGAGACTGAACGAGGTATTGGGATACCGACGATCGAGTCTCGGGCATGTAACGTACCGATTGACAAAGGGAATTGCATACGGGGTTTGATCGAATCCTCGACATCGTAGTTCATCCGATGACAACATCGAGGAGCATGTGGGAGCCAACATGGGTATCCAGATCCCGCTGTTGGTTATTGACCTGAGGTCGTCTCGGTCATGTCTGCATGTCTCCCGAACCCGTAGGGTCTACACACTTAAGGTTCGGTGACGCTAGGGTTATCAGGAAGACAAGTATGTGATTACCGAATGTTGTTCAGAATCTCGGATGAGATCCCGGACATCACGAGGAGTTCCGGAATGGTCCGGAGGTAAAGATTTATATAAGGAAAGTGGTTAAACGGACACCGGAAAGTTTCGGTGGCATACCGGTATTGTACGGGGGCCACCGGAAGGGTTCCGGGGGTCCACCGGGTGGGGCCACCCCTCCGGGGGGGGGGGCACATGGGCTGTGTGGGAGAGGGAGCCAGCCCCTAGTGGGCTGGGCGCGCCTCCCCACCTAGGCCCATGCGGCTAGGGCAAGGGGAGGGGAAACCCTAAAGGGGGCGCCCCCCTAGCTTGGGGGGCAAGCCACCCCTTTTCCCTCTCCCTTTGGCCGCCGCCCCCCTCTAGGGTTTCCCCTAGAGGGCGGGCCCCCTTGCCCCTCTCCTCCTATATATAGAGGGGTGAGGGGAGGGCTGCTAAACACAACTCAAGGCGCAACCCCTCCCCTCCCCAACACCTCTCCTCCTCCGTACGTGCTTGGCGAAGCCCTGTCGGAGTACTTCTGCACCAACTACACCACGCCGTCATGCTGCCGTTGGAGCTGCCTTCCTCAACCTCTCCTTCCTCCTTGCTGGATCAAGACGGAGGAGACGTCGTCCGTCCCGTACGTGTGTTGAACGCAGAGGTGTTGTCCGTTCAGCACTTGGTCATCGGTGATCCGAATCACGACGAGTACGACTCCATCATCACCATCCCCTTGAACGCTTCCGCACTCGATCTACAAGTGGTATGTAGATGAAAACTCTTCCCCTTGACTCGTTGCTTAGATGAACTCATAGATGGATCTTGGTGAAACCGTAGGAAAATTTTTAATTTTCTGCAACGTTCCCCAATAGTGGCATCAAGAGCTAGGTCTATGCGTAGTTCTCTTTGCACGAGTAGAACACAATTTTGTTGTGGGCGTAGATTTTGTCAACTTGCTTGCCGCTACTAGTCTTATCTTGCTTCAGCGGTATTGTGGGATGAAGCGGCCCGGACCAACCTTACACGTACGCTTACGTGAGACCGGTTCCACCGACTAACATGCACTAGTTGCATAAGGTGGCTGGCGGGTGTCTGTCTCTCCCACTTTAGTTGAAGTGGATTCGATGAAAAGGGTCCTTATGAAGGGTAAATAGAAGTTGGCAAGATCACGTTGTGGTTATTCATAGGTAAGAAAACGTTCTTGCTAGAACCCAATTGCAGCCACGTAAAAGATGCAACAACAATTAGAGGACGTCTAACTTGTTTTTGCAGCAATTGTCATGTGATGTGATATGGCCAGAAGTTGTGATGAATGATGAATGATATATTGTGATGTATGAGATCATGTTCTTGTAATAGGAATCACGACTTGCATGTCGATGAGTATGACAACCGGCAGGAGCCATAGGAGTTGTCTTTATTTTGTATGACCTGCGTGTCATTGAAGAACGCCATGTAAACTACTTTACTTTATTGCTAAACGCGTTAGTCATAAAAGTAGAAGTAGTCGTTGGCGTGACAACTTCATGAAGACACAATGATGGAGATCATGATGATGGAGATCATGGTGTCATGCCGGTGACAAGATGATCATGGAGCCCCAAAGATGAAGATCAAAGGAGCTATATGATATTGGCCATATCATGTCACTACTTTATATAATTGCATGTGATGTTTATTATGTTTATGCATCTTGTTTACTTAGAACGACGGTAGTAAATAAGATGATCCCTTATAACAATTTCAAGAAAGTGTTCCCCCTAACTGTGCACCGTTGCTAAAGTTCGTCGTTTCGAAGCACCACGTGATGATCGGGTGTGATAGATCCTTATGTTCACATACAACGGGTGTAAGACAGTTTTACACATGCGAAAACACTTAGGGTTAACTTGACGAGCCTAGCATGTACAGACATGGCCTCGGAACACGGAGACCGAAAGGTCGAACACGAGTCGTATGGAAGATACGATCAACATGAGAATGTTCACCGACGATGACTAGTCCGTCTCACGTGATGATCGGACACGGCCTAGTCGACTCGGATCGTGTAACACTTAGATGACTAGAGGGATGTCTAATCTGAGTGGGAATTCATTAAAATAATTTGATTGGATGAACTAAATTATCATGAACTTAGTCTAAAACCTTTTGCATAATATGTCTTGTAGATCAAATGGCCAACGCTCATGTCAACATGAACTTCAACGCGTTCCTAGAGAAAACCAAGCTGAAAGATGATGGCAGCAACTATACGGACTGGGTCCGGAACTTGAGGATCATCCTCATAGCTGCCAGGAAACAATATGTCCTAGAAGGACCGCTAGGTGACGCTCCCGTCCCAGAGAACCAAGACATTATGAATGCTTGGCAGTCTCGTGCTGATGATTACTCCCTCGTTCAGTGCGGCATGCTTTACAGCTTAGAACCGGGGCTCCAAAAGCGTTTTGAGCATCACGGAGCATATGAGATGTTCGAAGAGCTGAAACTAGTTTTCCAAGCTCACGCCCGGGCCGAGAGGTATGACATCTCTGACAAGTTCTATAGTTGTAAGATGGAGGAAAATAGTTCTGTCAGTGAGCACATACTCAAGATGTCTGGGTTGCACAACCGTATGACCTAGCTGAATATTAACCTCCCTGATGAGGCGGTCATTGACAGAATTCTCCAGTCGCTCCCACCAAGCTACAAGAGCTTTGTGATGAACTACAATATGCAGGGGATGGTAAAGACCATTCCTGAAGTATTTTCCATGCTGAAGTCAGCAGAGGTTGAAATCAAGAAAGAACATCAAGTGTTGATGGTCAATAAGACCACTAAGTTCAAGAAGGGCAAGGGTAAGAAGAACTTCAAGAAGGACGGCAAGGAGGTTGCCGCGCCTGGTAAACCAGTTACCAGGAAGAAGTCAAAGAATGGACCCAAACCTGAGACTGAGTGCTTTTATTGCAAGGGGAAGGGTCACTGGAAGCGGAACTGCCCCAAATACTTAGCGGATAAGAAGGCCGGTAACACTAAAGGTATATTCGATATACATGTAATTGATGTGTACCTTACCAGTACTCGTAGTAACTCCTGGGTATTTGATACCGGTGCCGTTGCTCATATTTGTAACTCACAGCAGGGGCTGCGGAATAAGCGGAGACTGGCGAAGGACGAGGTGACGATGCGCGTCGGGAATGGTTCCAGAGTCGATGTGATCACCGTCGGCACGCTACCTCTACATTTACCCACGGGATTAGTTTTGAACCTTAATAATTGTTATTTAGTGCCAAGTTTGAGCATGAACATTGTATCTGGATCTCGTTTAATACGAGATGGCTACTCATTTAAGTCTGAGAATAATGGTTGTTCGATTTATATGAGAGATATGTTTTATGGTCATGCTCCGATGGTCAATGGTTTATTCTTAATGAATCTCAAGCGTAATACTACACATATTCATAGCGTGAATACCAAAAGATGTAAAGTTGATAACGATAGTCCCACATACTTGTGGCACTGCCGCCTTGGTCACATTGGTGTCAAGCGCATGAAGAAGCTCCATGCTGATGGACTTTTAGAGTCTCTCGATTATGAATCATTTGACACATGCGAACCATGCCTCATGGGCAAGATGACCAAGACTCCGTTCTCCGGAACAATGGAGCGAGCAACCAACTTGTTGGAAATCATACATACCGATGTGTGCGGTCCAATGAGTGTTGAGGCTCGTGGAGGATATCGTTATGTTCTCACTCTCACTGATGACTTGAGTAGATATGGGTATGTCTACTTGATGAAACACAAGTCTGAGACCTTTGAAAAGTTCAAGGAATTTCAGAATGAAGTAGAGAATCAACATGACCGAAAGATAAAATTCCTATGATCGGATCGTGGAGGAGAATACTTAAGTCACAAATTTGGTACACACTTAAGGAAATGCGGAATCGTTTCACAACTCACGCCGCCTAGAACACCTCAGCGTAACGGTGTGTCCGAACGTCATAATCGCACTCTATTGGATATGGTGCGGTCTATGATGTCTCTTACCGATTTACCACTATCATTTTGGGGATACGCTCTAGAGACAACTACATTCACTTTAAATAGGGCACCGTCTAAATCCATTGAGACGACACCGTATGAATTATGGTTTGGGAAGAAACCTAAGCTATCATTTCTAAAAGTTTGGGGATGCGATGCTTATGTCAAGAAACTTCAACCTGAAAATCTCGAACCCAAGTCGGAAAAATGCGTCTTCATAGGATAC
The DNA here is from genome assembly GCF_018294505.1 of Triticum aestivum. Taxonomy (NCBI): domain Eukaryota; kingdom Viridiplantae; phylum Streptophyta; class Magnoliopsida; order Poales; family Poaceae; genus Triticum; species Triticum aestivum. Next base: position 103,715,173 of record NC_057809.1, read on the forward strand.
CCTAAGGAAACCATTGGGTATACCTTCTACTTAAGATCCGAGGGCAAGATCTTTGTTGCCAAGAATGGATCCTTTCTGGAAAAGGAGTTTCTCTCGAAAGGAGTAAGTGGAAGGAAAGTAGAACTCGATGAAATACTACCTCTTGAACCGGAAAGTAGTGCAGCTCAGGAAAATGTTCCTGTGATGCCTACACCAACTGAAGAGGAAAATAATGATGATGATCAAGGTACTTCGGATCAAGTTGCTACTGAACTTCGTAGGTCCACAAGGACACGTTCCGCACCAGAGTGGTACGGCAACCCTGTCTTGGAAATCATGTTGTTAGACAACGGTGAACCTTCGAACTATGAAGAAGCTATGGCGGGTCCAGATTCCAACAAATGGCTAGAAGCCATGAAATCCGAGATAGCATCCATGTATGAAAACAAAGTATGGACTTTGACTGACTTGCCCGATGATCGGCGAGCGATAGAAAACAAATGGATCTTTAATAAGAAGACGGACGCGGATGGTAATGTTACCATCTATAAAGCTCGACTTGTCGCTAAGGGTTATCGGCAAGTTCAAGGGATTGACTACGATGAGACTTTCTCTCCCGTAGCGAAGCTTAAGTCCGTCCGAATCATGTTAGCAATTGCCACATACTATGATTATGAGATATGGAAGATGGACGTCAAAACGGCATTCCTTAACGGTTATCTTAAGGAAGAGCTATATATGATGCAGCCGGAAGGTTTTGTCGATCCTAAGAATGCTAACAAAGTATGCAAGCTCCAGCGATCCATTTATGGGCTGGTGCAAGCATCTCGGAGTTGGAACATTCGCTTTGATGAGATGATCAAAGCGTTTGGGTTTATGCAGACTTATGGAGAAGCCTGCGTTTACAAGAAAGTGAGTGGGAGCTCTGTAGCATTTCTCATATTATATGTAGATGACATACTTTTGATGGGAAATGATATAGAATTCTTGGACAGCATTAAGGCCTACTTGAATAAATGTTTTTCAATGAAGGACCTTGGAGAAGCTGCTTATATATTAGGCATCAAGATCTATAGAAATAGATCGAGACGCCTCATAGGTCTTTCACAAAGCACATACCTTGATAAAATTTTGAAGAAGTTCAAAATGGATCAGTCCAAGAAGGGGTTCTTGCCTATATTGCAAGGTGTGAGATTGAGCTCGGCTCAATGCCCGACCACGACAAAAGATATAGAAGAGATGAGTGTCATCCCCTATGCTTCAGCCATAGGATCTATTATGTATGCCATGCTGTGTACCAGACCTGATGTAAACCTTGCCGTAAGTTTGGTAGGAAGGTACCAAAGTAATCCCGGCAAGGAACACTGGACAGCGGTCAAGAATATCCTGAAGTACCTGAAAAGGACAAAGGACATGTTTCTCGTTTATGGAGGTGACGAAGAGCTCGTCGTAAAGGGTTACATCGACGCTTGCTTCGACACAGATCTGGATGACTCTAAGTCACAAACCGGATACGTGTATATGTTGAATGGTGGAGCAGTAAGCTGGTGCAGCTGCAAGCAGAGCGTGGTGGCGGGATCTACATGTGAAGGGGAGTACATGGCAGCCTCGGAGGCAGCGCATGAAGCTATTTGGGTGAAGGAGTTCATCACCGACCTAGGAGTCATACCCAATGCGTCGGGGCTGATCAAACTTTTTTGTGACAATACTGGAGCTATTGCCCTTGCGAAGGAGCCCAGATTTCACAAGAAGACCAGACACATCAAGCGTCGTTTCAACTCCATCCGTGAAAATGTTCAAGATGGAGACATAGAAATTTGCAAAGTACATACGGATCTGAATGTCGCAGATCCGTTGACTAAACCTCTCTCGCGAGCAAAACATGATCAACACCAGAACTCTATGGGTGTTCGATTCATCACAATATAACTAGATTATTGACTCTAGTGCAAGTGGGAGACTGTTGGAAATATGCCCTAGAGGCAATAATAAAAGTGTTATTATTATATTTCTTTGTTCATGATAATAGTCTTTTATTCATGCTATAACTGTATTATCCGGAAACCGTAATACACGTGTGAATACATAGAACATAACATGTCCCTAGTGAGCCTCTAGTTGACTAGCTCGTTGGTCAACAGATAGTCGTGGTTTCCTGACTATGGACATTAGATGTCATTGACAACGGGATCACATCATTAGGAGAATGACGTGATGGACAAGACCCAATCTTAAGCATAGCACAAGATCGTGTAGTTCGTTTTGCTAGAGCTTTTCCAATGTCAAGTATCTCTTCCTTAGACCATGAGATCGTGTAACTCCCGGATACCGTAAGAGTGCCTTGGGTGTACCAAACGTCACAACGTAACTGGGTGACTATAAAGGTACACTACAGGTATCTCCGGAAGTCTCTGTTGGGTTGACACGGATCGAGATTGGGATTTGTCACTCCGTATGACGGAGAGGTATCTCTGGGCCCACTCGGTAATGCATCATCACAATGAGCTCAAAGTGACCAAGTGTTTGATCACGGGATCATGCATTGCGGTACGAGTAAAGTGACTTGCCGGTAACGAGACTGAACGAGGTATTGGGATACCGACGATCGAGTCTCGGGCATGTAACGTACCGATTGACAAAGGGAATTGCATACAGGGTTTGATCGAATCCTCGACATCGTGGTTCATCCGATGACAACATCGAGGATCATGTGGGAGCCAACATGGGTATCCAGATCCGGCTGTTGGTTATTGACCTGAGGTCGTCTCGGTCATGTCTGCATGTCTCCCGAACCCGTAGGGTCTACACACTTAAGGTTCGGTGACGCTAGGGTTATCAGGAAGACAAGTATGTGATTACCGAATGTTGTTCAGAATCCCGGATGAGATCCCGGACATCACGAGGAGTTCCGGAATGGTCCGGAGGTAAAGATTTATATAAGGAAAGTGGTTAAACGGACACCGGAAAGTTTCGGTGGCATACCGGTATTGTACCGGGGCCACCGGAAGGGTTCCGGGGGTCCACCGGGTGGGGCCACCCCTCCCGGGGGGGGCACATGGGCTGTGTGGGAGAGGGAGCCAGCCCCTAGTGGGCTGGGCGCGCCTCCCCACCTAGGCCCATGCGGCTAGGGCAAGGGGAGGGGAAACCCTAAAGGGGGCGCCCCTAGCTTGGGGGGCAAGCCACCCCTTTTCCCTCTCCCTTTGGCCGCCGCCCCCCTCTAGGGTTTCCCCTAGAGGGCGGGCCCCCTTGCCCCTCTCCTCCTATATATAGAGGGGTGAGGGGAGGGCTGCTAAACACAACTCAAGGCGCAACCCCTCCCCTCCCCAACACCTCTCCTCCTCCGTACGTGCTTGGCGAAGCCCTGTCGGAGTACTTCTGCACCAACTACACCACGCCGTCATGCTGCCGTTGGAGCTGCCTTCCTCAACCTCTCCTTCCTCCTTGCTGGATCAAGACGGAGGAGACGTCATCCGTCCCGTACGTGTGTTGAACGCGGAGGTGCTGTCCGTTCAGCACTTGGTCATCGGTGATCCGAATCACGACGAGTACGACTCCATCATCACCATCCCCTTGAACGCTTCCGCACTCGATCTACAAGTGGTATGTAGATGAAAACTCTTCCCCTTGACTCGTTGCTTAGATGAACTCATAGATGGATCTTGGTGAAACCGTAGGAAAAATTTTAATTTTCTGCAACGTTCCCCAACAATGAATAGGAACCACTGCCCACGGGGCACTAGACAACCACCTCATCATACGATATATACATGGTGGACACACCCAAAGAAGGCAATGGCAACGAGATAGCGGAGGATGACCCCTCCAAGAAGCAACCCAAGCGCCAACGTCAGCGACGCCGCTCTAAGTCCCGCCAAAGCAAAAGTGGTGATACCGGCACAGGAGATAATAACACTCCGGATAGTGCCGAAGACAACAACAATCCCCTCCAGCAAGATTTAGAGCAAGAGGATGGAAGAGCCAGCCCTCCTGAGAGAGCGACATATGGATAGGCGGAGGATGATAATTACATGCCCCCCTCCGAAGACGAGGCAAGCCTCGGCGACGACGAATTCGCCGTGCCAGAGGATCCTGTCGAACAAGAGCGCTTCAAACTCCGGCTTATAGCCATGGCAAATAGCCTTAAGAAAAAGTAGCAGCAGCTTCAAGCTGATCAAGATGTGCTAGCTGACAGATGGACTGAAGTCCTTGCCGCCGAGGAATATAAACTCGAGCGCCCCTCCAAGAGTTACCCAAAATGCAGGTTGCTACCCCGAATGAAGGAAGAAGTGTATGACATGGATGATCGGCCACCTCGTGGCCGCGATAGAGAGGCATTCCAGCCAAAAACTCAGCCTGCACCCCGACGCCATTCAAATAAAAAGGCATGGGGAGATACGCCAGACCTGCGAGACATATTGGAGGACAAAGCAAAGCATGCAAGATCGATCTACGGATCACGAGGGCGCGCCACTATGCGAGATGATAAACGTCACGCCGGATACAATACAAGTAAATCCGGCCGGGCCGAACACAACGGGCAAGACCCATTCGAGCTGCGTCGCGATATAGCCCAATACAGAGGCGCCACACACCCCTTATGCTTCACAGATGAAGTAATGGATCATCAAATCCCAAAAGGTTTCAAACCTGTAAATATTGAATCATACGACGGCACAACGGATCCCGCAGTATGGATCGAGTATTTCCTCCTTCACATCCACATGGCCCGCGGTGATGACTTACACGCCATCAAATACCTCCCACTAAAGCTCAAGGGACCAGCGCGGCATTGGCTTAACAGCTTGCCAGCAAAGTCCATAAGCTGTTGGGAAGATCTGGAAGCCGCATTCCTCGACAACTTTCAGGGCACTTATGTGCAGCCACCAGATGGCGATGACTTGAACCACATAATTCAGCAGCCAGAAGAATTGGCCAGGCAATTCTGGACTCGGTTCCTAACAAAGAAAAATCAAATTGTCGACTGTCCAGATGCAGAGGCCCTAGCGCCTTTCAAACACAACATCCGCGATGAATGGCTAGCCCGGCACCTTGGTCAGGAAAAGCCGAAATCTATGGCAGCCCTCACGACACTCATGACCCGCTTTTGTGCCGGAGAAGACAGCTGGCTGGCTTGCAGTAATAACATATCAAAGAACCATGGTACTTCGGATACCAAGGACAGCAATAGCAGGTCACATCGCAACAAACATAAGCGCCGCATTAACAGTGATAATACCGAGGATACGGTAGTCAATGACAGATTCAAAGGCTCTAAACCTGGTCAGCGGAAAAAGCCATTCAAACAAAGTATGTCGGGTCCGTCCAGCTTGGACCGTATACTCGATCGCTCGTGTCAAATACATGGCACCCCAGAAAAGCCAGCCAATCACACCAACAGGGATGTTGGGTGTTCAAGCAGGCCAGCAAGTTAATTGCCGAAAACAAGGACAAGGGGCCACATAGCAATGGCGAGGAGGAGCCCCGGCAGCCACACATCGGAGGACAAAAAAGGTTTCCCCCACAAGTGCGGACGGTGAACATGATATACGCAACCCACATCCCCAAGAGGGAGCGGAAGCGTGCGCTCAGGGACGTATATGCGTTGGAGCCAGTCACCCCAAAGTTCAACCCATGGTCCTCCTATCCGATCACTTTCGATCGCAGGGACCATCCCACTAGTATCCGTCATGGCGGATTCGCCGCACTGGTTCTGGACCCAATCATTGACGGATTTCACCTCACTCGAGTCCTCATGGATGGCGGCAGCAGCCTGAACCTGCTTTATCAGGACACAGTGTGCAAAATGGGTATAGACCCCTCAAGGATCAAACCCACAAAAACGACCTTTAAAGGCGTCATTCCAGGCGTAGAGGCCCATTGCACAGGCTCAATTACACTGGAAGTGGTCTTCGGATCCCCGGATAACTTCCGAAGTGAAGAGTTAATCTTCAATATAGTCCCGTTCCGCAGTGGTTATCATGCACTGCTCGGGTGAACCGCATTTGCGAGATTCAATGCGGTACCGCATTATGCATACCTCAAGCTCAAGATGCCAGGACCTCGCGGGGTTATTACAGTCAATGGAAACACAGAGCGCTCTCTCTGAACGGAGGAGCACACCGCGGCCCTCGCAGCAGAAGCGCAAAGCAGCCTCTCAAGGCAATCCACCAATTCGGTGTTTCAAGACCCGGACATCTTCAAGCGCGCTCGGAGCAATCGGCAACTAGACCGCCTGGCGCGATCTGAGCTCGCGTAGCAATGCGGCCCCCACCCCAGTCCCAGCCGAACGGCAAAACCCATGCCACGCGTACATAATTACGCATTAAAAATACCATGGGCACAGGTGGGGAGGGGGGCACACTGCGGCACGCCCCAAGACGCGGCTTAAACCGCACTAGGGGCTTCTCGTTTGGTTATTTTTCTCTTTTTCAAGACCTTAATCTCTGAAAACCCTGTCCGGCAGCACTATTGCCGAACACATGATGCAGCAACCAAGGAGGCAGAAAGCTACGTCACACCACAGAATTCCCAGGTGGATTACAATAACGAGTATTTGATTTAATACTATTCCTTTGCTTGCCCTTGGAAGGGACATAGTCCTACTCTTTGCTTATCGCACCATTTGTATCATTTTGCCTTAACGCACCTTTTTGAATAAACAACACATAACATTACGACTATTATTGCATTCTTGTTATATATATATGTGTTCATTAATGACGCCTTGCAACCGTACACTTTGGTACGGCAAATACACCAGGGGCTTACGTACCCCACAATATGGTGTGAAAAGTCCGAACACTTTCACAAGTGCGGCACCCCGAACTTATGGCATTATATGCATCAGCTCTGAATCATGTCTTTGATCAAATGTTGGGTTTGCCCGGCTCCTATGTTTTGGTACCTTACGTTCCGCTCTATTGGCTAAGGTAGCACTAGGAGAACTACTGCAATTGTGCCCCAGTTCTGCTGGGCTAAAGCACCTCAGTAGAGAAAGCTAAAACTGACTATCATGATAAAGCGAGAGACTGGTCGTTGTTCGGCGAGGTTTTCGAGTCCCTAAAGACTTATGCCGCTTAGAGCGAGGGGCCGGCCCTGTCCGGCTTAAAGGCGTGTATCGCACCCCGAATTCGGCCTTCCGAATACCAGGGGCTTCGCCGAAATTTAAAATTATAGAGTTCTATGGCTAAGTGAGAGTGATAAAGCATTATTAGTCCGGTTGCCTTGTTCGTTGTGCTGAGCACCTCCCTCGAAGGTCCCAAACATGGGAACAAGAGTGCTCAGGTTTATCACGAACACCCCAGCACTCGTGGCATGGGGGCAGAAGCCGAGGACTAGCCATCTCTCAGATTGGATAAACAGCCAAACATAAGGTAATATTTTAAATTCACACAAGCGTTGCATAGCGCATATGAAACAAGTTTTCATCATACATGATCACACGAGCAAGTTTACTCAAATACTACATCCTTTGAACATTCGTCCGCTACAAGACGGGCACCCTTCAGGACACCCTCATAATAAATTTCGGGGGTGCGATGCTCCTTGCCCTGCGGCGGTCCATCCTTGATCAGCTTCACGGCGTCCAGCTTGGCCCATTGCACCTTCACGCGGGCGAAAGCCCGGCGTGCACCTTCGATGCAGATAGACCGCTTAACGACCTCCAGCCATGGGCAGGTGTCCACAAGCCGCCTCACCAGACCGAAGTAGCTGTTTGGAAGGGCGTCGCCAGGCCACAGCCGGACTATAAAGCCCTTCATGGCCTGTTCGGCTGCTTTATGTAGCCCGACCAGCTGCTTCAGCTGGTCGCTCATGGGCACCGGGTGTTCGGTCCCAGTATACTGAGACCAGAACAGCTTCTCCGTTGAGCTCCCCTCCTCGGCCTGGTAAAACTGTGCAGCATCCGACACGCTGCGGGGCAAATCTGTGAATGCTCCTGGAGAGCTCCGAATTCGGGTAAGTAACAGGTAATTTACTTTCACATGCTTGCTTTGCATATAGAATGCCTTACCCGCCGCTATTTTCTTCATCGCATCAATCTCCTGGAGGGCCTTTTGGGCTTCGGCCTTGGCACTTTTTGCGCTCTGGAGGGCAGCGACAAGCTCAGACTCTCGCGTCTTCGAGTCAAGCTCCAACACCTCGTGCTTCGTCACGAGAGCCTGGAGCTCTTGCTACACCTCGCCCACACGAGCCTCTTGCTTTTCTCGCTCGGTGCGCTCCTTGGCCGCTTTATCTTCGGCCTTGGTTAGCGCTTGCTTCAGGGTTGCCACCTCGGTCGTGGCCCCTGGCAAATATACGGTGATCCTGTCATTTTGCAATCGCATCCTCTTTTATATATACATATCTATAGACAGGGTATTACTTACCCTTGTTCTCCTCGAGCTGCCTCTTGGCAAGGCCAAGCTCTTTCTTGGACCCCTCGAGGTCCTGCTTCAGTACGGCGACCTCCGCAGTCAGTGCGGCAGACGCCAGCAGCGAAGCCTGCATACGCATATTGACATACTCACATTAGACTCCTGCGATATTGTTTGATCCTCCGTTCGGCTTTTCTTTGTGAACACCGAACAGAGCATCAGGGGCTACTGTCTATGCGGTAGTATTTTCCTATATTTCAAACACTTACCTCAATGCCTGTTAGAAGGCTGGCACAAGCTTCAGTCAATCCGCTCTTGGCGGACTGAACCTTCTGGATCACCGCACTCATGATAGTGCGGTGCTCCTTGTCGATGGAAGCGCTGCGAAGCGCTTCCAGCAGATTGTTCGGCACCTCTGGATGGACAGAGGTCACCGGTATAGGCGTCTCGCCCCTCTTAGAAGGAGGCCGCCTGCCCGAGCCCGGAACCACTGGAGGTTCCGGCGCGGTGTTCGGCTGAGGGCCGAACTCGGAGCTCTCAGGGGCCTTGTCCCCTTGGCTCCCGGAGTCCGGGAGGCCGCTTTGAGGCGCCTCCGGGATTGTCTCTCCTCGACCCGGTGCCTCGTGAGACAGACCTCGGCGTCGTCAGCAGGATGAGGGGAGGTGGCGGTCGGGCTGGATCGCTATCCATGTCCGACGAGCCCAGGGAGCCGTCCAATGATACATCGATACTGGCTCGTGGCGGCCTGCATAATCATGTTCGGCGTTAGGGAAAGCAGTGCGACAAAGGAATGCTATGAGTTACTCTGGTATCCGAATACTTACGGCCTCCCCAGGGGCTTGGCCCTGGGCAACCACTCGTCTTCGCCTTCGTCGGCGGCGGTGGAACTGTCCGGAAGGTGAGTCCTTCCCTTCTTGGACCATTCGCCCCCAGTTGGGGCGGCCTTCCTTTTGTTATCTCCCCCAACTGGAGGGGGAGCATCTTCTTCTTCTTCCTCGTCTTCGGGGGATGAGTGCGCCGCAGAGTCATCATACGGTGAGTCCGACGACGCCTGGTGTCGGGAACTCTTTCGGGTTCCCTTGGCCTTCTTGGTCTTCTCCGGCACCTTGTAAGGAGCCGGAGTCAGCATCTCCGTCAGGAGAGCGCCCGCGGTGTCTTCGGGCAAAGGGGCCGGACAGTTAATCTGCCCCGACATCTCCACCCAGTCCTGTTAAAGGCATGGAGATTAGACCCCGCACATGATTAAGCTAGGGGAAATAAATGTCCTACGGGACGTATTGAACTCACCGAACGCGCTAGGCGCTTTGCGCTTAGTCCGCGGTCCTCGGCGAGAGAAGGAGGGACCTCGGCGCCCTTGAACAGCACCTTCCAGACGTCCTTGTGCATCGTATCAAAGAGCTCGCTCAGAGTCTGGTGCTGGGCCGGGTCGAACTCCCACAAGTTAAAATCCCTTTGTTAACATGGGAGGATCCGGCGGATGAGCATAACCTGGACTATGTTGACAAGCTTGAGCTTCTTGCTTGCCATACTCCGAATACATTTCTGGAGTCCATCCAGCTCCACCGATGAACCCCACGACAAGCCCTTCTCTTTCCAGGAAGTGAGCCGTGTAGGGAATCCGGATCGAAACTCGGGGGCCGCCGCCCATTTGGCGTCGCGTGGCTCGGTGATGTAGAACCACGCCGATTGCCATCCCTTTATTGTCTCCGCAAAGGAGCCTTCAAGCCATATAACGTTGGGCATCTTGCCCACCATGGCTCCACCGCATTCTGCTTGTTGACCTCCTACCACCTTCAGCTTGATATTGAGGGTCTTTAACCACAGGCCGAAGTGGGGCCGGATGTGGAGGAAAGCCTCACACACGACGATGAACACCGAAATGTTGAGGACGAAGTTCGGGGCCAGATCATGAAAGTCCAGCCCGTAGTAGAACATGAGACCACAGACGAATGGATGGAGGGGAAACCCCAGTCCGCGGAGGAAGTGGTGGAGGAAATCTACCCTCTCGTGAGGTTCCGGGGTAGGGACGATCTGCCCCGCAGCGGGCAGCCGATGCGCGATATTCGCGGCTAAGTATCCGGCTCTGTGCAGCTTCTTGATATGTCCCTCCGTAACGGAGGAAACCATCCATTTGCCTCCCGCTCCGGACATGTTTGGAGAAGGTTGAGGGAAGGGATGTGGACTTGGGTGTTGGAGCTCGAGTGCGCAAAAATGGATAAGCAAAGGAGGAAGAAGGCGTGGATGAAAAGGTGAATCCTTATCCCTTTATATGGGCGGACGAAACCATGCGTCCCCACTAGCCTGGTAAAACTCGCTTATCCCCCAAGCACCGTAATTGATGGCGCGGTTGGGTTACCCACGCCCGTATTGATGAGAATCCCGTGATAAGGGGACACGATCTCTGCTTTGACGAGACGTGTCAAAAAAACTGCCTCGCGTTATGTGCGGGGCTAGTTAAAGGAAATGGTTTGAATAATCACCAGGCCATGGCATAATGTCGTGTTGCCAAAACAAGTCAGCAAATTAGATTTGCGGAAATATTATTCTCTCTACAGTGGTATGTGGAACTTATTTTGCAGGGTCGGACACTATCCTTATATTCAAATTCTTCCGTGGTATATTCGGAGGAGGAACCCGCCTTGCAATGCCGAAGACAATACTGCACGTCGGACTCATCGTCATTGAAAGCCTGGTTCAGGGGCTACTGTGGGAGTCCTGGATTAGGGGGTCTCTAGACAGCCAGACTATCTCCATTGGCCGGACTGTTAGACTATGAAGATACAGGATTGAAGACTTTGTCTCGTGTCCGGATGGGACTCTACTTGGCGTGGAAGGCAAGCTAGGCAATATGGATATGGATATCTCCTCCTTTGTAACCGACCTTGTGTAACCCTAACCCTCTCCGGTGTCTATATAAACCGGAGGGTTTTAGTCCGTAGGACACAACAACTATAACATACAATCATACCATAGGCTAGCTTCTAGGGTTTAGCCTCTCTGATCTCGTGGTAGATCTACTCTTGTACTACCCATATCATCAATATTAATCAAGCAGGACGTAGGGTTTTACCTCCATCAAGAGGGCCCGAACCTGGGTACATTGTGTCCCCTGCCTCCTGTTACCATCCGCCTTAGACGCACAGTTCGGGACCCCCTACCCGAGATCCGCCGGTTTTGACACTGACACTAACCATACATGAAACATGTGGATCCAAATCAGCCCCTTACGAAGCAACACATAAACTAGGGTTTAAGCTTATGTCACTCTCGCAACCCATCATCTACTTATTACTTCCCAATGCCTTCCTCTAGGCCCAAATAATGGTGAAGTGTCATGTAGTCGACGTTCACATAACACCACTAGAGGAGAGACAACATACATCTCATCAAAATATCGAACGAATACCAAATTCACATGACTACTAATAGCAAGACTTCTCCCATGTCCTCAGGAACAAACGTAACTACTCACAAAGCATATTCATGTTCATAATCAGAGGGGTATTAATGTGCATATAGGATCTGAACGTATGATTTTCCACCAAATAAACCAACTAGCATCAACTACAAGGAGTAATCAACACTACTAGCAACCCACAGGTACCAGTCCAGTACTTAGAGACAAGAATTGGATACAAGAGATGAACTAGGGTTTGAGAGGAGATGGTGCTGGTGAAGATGTTGATGGAGATTGACCCCCTCCCGATGAGAGGATCGTTGGTGATGACGATGACAATGATTTCCCCCTCCCGGAGGGAAGTTTCCCCGACAGAACAGCTCCGCTGGAAACCTAGATTGGTTCCGCCAAGGTTCCGCCTCGTGGCGGCGGAGTCTCGTCCGGAAAGATGGCTTATGGTTTTTTCCTCATCGAAAGACTCCATATAGTAGAAGATGGGCCCACGAGGTAGGGGGCGCGCCCAGGGGGGTAGGGCGCGCCCCCACCCTCGTGGGCAGGGTGTGGCAAGCTGTGCAGAATAGGTCTATAATATTTGCTCCTTTTCCAGCCCAGAATCCCAGCTGCCGGCATTCTCCCTCTTTATGTAAACCTTGTAAAATAAGAGAGAATAGGCATAAGTTTTGTGACATAATGTGTAATAACAGCCCATAATGCAATAAATATCAATATAAAAGCATGATGCAAAATGGACGTATCAACTCCCCCAAGCTTAGACCTCGCTTGTCCTCAAGCGAAAGCCGAAATCAAAAAATATGCCACATGTTTAGAGATAGAGGTGTCGATAATAATAAAATACGGTCATGAGGGCATCATGATCATTCTTAGAACAACAACTTATATAATTCTTGTCATATGATCTCTTATGCTAGAGTAACAATTAAATCACAATTTCAAGTATGAATCATAAACTTCATTGAAAACTAACAAACTATAATCTCAGTCACTTGGAGCAATTGCAATTTATCATAACATAGGAAAGAGGCAATATAAGAGCTTTTCAGCAAGTCCACATACTCAACTATCATATAGTCTTTCACAATTGCTAACACTCACGCAATACTTATGGGTATGGAGTTTTAATCGGACACAGAGAAAGATAGGCGCTTATAGTTTTGCCTCCCAACGTTTTACCTCAAGGGTAATGTCAACAATAATAGTTCATGAAAACTCACATCCAATTAGCCATATATACCAGGATCTTTCCAACATGTTGTGCTTGCCAAAAGATAAAATTTAAAAAGGAAGGGTGAAGATCACCAAGACTCTTATGTAAGGTAGAAGATGAAAGTAAAAGATAGGCCCTTCGCAGAGGGAAGCAGAGGTTGTCATGCGCTTTTATGGATGGATGCACAAAATCTTAATGCGAAAGAACGTCACTTTATATTGCCACTTGTGATATGAACCTTTATTATGCAGTCCGTCGCTTTTATTTCTTCCATATCACATGATCGTATAAAGCTTATTTTCTTCCACACTAATAAGTCATACATATTTAGAGAGCAATTTTTATTGCTTGCACCGATGCCAACTTACTTGGAGGATCTTACTCAATCCATAGGTAGGTATGGTGGACTCTCATGGCAAAACTGGTTTAAGGGTGTTTGGAAGCACAAGTAATATCTCTACTTGGTGCAAAGAATTTGGCTAGAATGAGGGGGAAAGGCAAGCTCAATCATGTTGAATGATCCATGACAATATAATTTATCTTAGATGTAAGAAAACATAAACCATTACGTTGTCTTCCTTGTCCGACGTCAACTCTTTAGCATGTCATACTTTAATGAGTGCTCACAATCATAAAAGATGTCCAAGATAGTGTATTTATATGTGAAGACCTCTCTTTCTTTATTACTTCCTATTAATTGCAATGATGACCAAAACTATGTTTGTCATCTCTCAACAACTTTTATTCATCATACTTTTTATATGTGAGCTCATTACTCTCCATAAAATCCATATGATCTCTTTGTTTCTTTTTATTCTTTCTCTTTTCTTTTATTCACTCAAGATCATGGCAAAACAATCAAGGCCTTGACTCAACACTAATCTTTATTATATATAGCTCACAGACTCGATTACATAGAAGGATCATAAAGCAAAACTCACAACTAGATCATACTAAAAACTTTATGCTACTAGATCAAGATATTATCAAAAGGATCGAACTAAGAAAGGCGGTAAAGATAAAAGTGATGGTCATACGATACCGGGGCACTCCCCCAAGCTTGGCAGTTGCCAAGGGGAGTGCCCATACCAGATACTCAATTCTTCTTTGTTGGTGGAGAGGGTGGAGTTGTTGATGATGTAGGCTTCTTCCTTAATTTGCGCTTGAGGATAGAATTTTGGTCCCTTAGGTCATCGATCTCCTGCTCCAGGCTCAATATCTTTTTGCATAGTTCCTGCTTGTTTTCCTGCAAGAGGCGAAAAGGGATAAACTCGATCTTAGGTTTCTTTACACTATCCGGGAGGCTTGACTTTTTGAACTCCACATGCATATCCCCAGGTTGAGGTAATGGGACTTCATCTTCTTCTGAGCTCGTCTCCTCCCTTCCCTTGGGTTCATAGTCCTCTTCTTCTTCCGTAGTCCAACCACAATGCTCCACATCCCCATAGACCTTAGGATCTACAAGGTAATCAACCACATAGCTTTCTCCTTCCGAATCCTGGGACGACATGTTGCTCTAATCTGCAGCAGGACAGCTCAAAACAAAGACAGGAGATAATTGCATGATACGGTGTTCAAAACCTTCGGGAGGTTATATAATGATTTTTTACTGACCAAAATACGTAACATGCAAGAAAACAGAGTCCGGAGAGCACACGAGGTGCCCACGAGGCAGGGGGCGTGCCCAGGGGGTAGGGCGCGCCCTCCACCCTCGTGGAGCCCTCGTGTCCTTCCCGGACTGCTTCTTATTTGTCTATTTTTCTAAATATTCCAAAACGGAAGAAAATTGCCATTAGAACTGTTTTTTTTAGTCGGTTTACCTACCGTACCACATACCTATTCCTTTTCGGAGTCTGAAATGTTCTGAAAAGTGTCCCTTATGTATTCCTCCGGGGTTACGATTTCAATAACATTGGTTTCAACATTTATAGGATTACCTGAGATATAATGTTTAATTCTTTGACCGTTCACCACCTTCGGATTTGTGCCTTCGAAGTTGTTGATTTTTATGGCACCGGAAGGATAGACCTCTTCGATAATGTAAGGACCTTCCCATTTAGAGAGAAGTTTTCCTGCAAAAAATCTTAAATGAGAGTTGTATAGCAATACATAGTCACCTACATTAAACTCACGCTTTTGTATCCTTTTGGCATGCCATCTTTTAACTTTTTCTTTAAACAATTTGGCATTCTCATAGGCTTGGGTTCTCCATTCATCAAGTGAGCTAATGTCAAATAACCTCTTCTCACCGGCAAGTTTGAAATCATAATTGAGCTCTTTAATAGCCCAATAAGCCTTATGTTCTAGTTCAAGAGGTAAGTGACATGCTTTTCCATAAACCATTTTATACGGAGACATACCCATAGGATTTTTATATGCAGTTCTATAGGCCCATAATGCATCATCAAGTTTCTTGGACCAATTCTTTCTAGATCTGTTAACAGTCTTTTGCAAAATTAATATGAGTTCTCTATTGCTCAGTTCTATTTGACCACTAGACTGTGGGTGATAAGGAGATGCGATTCTATGATTAACATCATACTTAGCAAGCATTTTACGGAAAGCACCATGAATAAAATGTGAACCACCATCAGTCATTAAATATCTAGGGACTCCAAACCTTGGAAAAATAACTTCTTTAAGAATCTTAATAGAGGTGTTATGATCAGCACTACTACTTGGAATAGCTTCTACCCACTTAGTAACGTAATCAACAGCAACTAAAATATGTGTATATCCATTAGAGGCAGGAAAAGGTCCCATATAATCAAAGCCCCAAACATCGAATGGTTCAATAACAAGTGAAGAATTCATATGCATTTCTTGACATCTACTACTATTACCAATTCTTTGACATTCATCACAAGACAAGACAAACTTACGGGCATCCTTGAAGAGAGCAGGCCAATAAAAACCGGATTGCAATACCTTATGTGCAGTTCTATCTCCAGCGTGGTGTCCTCCATAAGCTTCGGAATGACACTTGCGTAGGATCTGTTCCTGTTCATGCTTAGGTACACAACGTCTAATAACACCATCTAATCCTTCTTTATAAAGGTGTGGGTCATCCCAAAAGTAATGTCTTGATAATCCCCAAGTGCAAGGAATCACCGTAGCAATTTCCAAAGGTGGAAGTGATAAGTATGGAGTGTCAAACCCACAAGGAGCTAAAGGTAAGATCAATGTTCTCTCAAGCCCTATCTGCCACTGATACGACTCTACGTACACCGAATGTTTGCTTCCAACTAGCAACGAGAAATAAAACTAGGTTGTGGGTATGAAGAGGATAACTTTGTATGATATCGGAGAGGTAAAATATAAAAGTAGGTGATGTTATCATGAAGTTAGAATATATTACTAAATATTATAAATAGCAAGTGTGGAATAATGGTGGATCGGTGTGCGGAATTGTCCTTGGCAATCATTAACAAGACCAGTAATCACTATTGTAGTTTCATATGAGTGAGAGGCATAAGCTAACATACTTTATCTACTTGGATCATATGCACTTATGATTGGAACTCTAGCAAGCATCCGCAAATACTAAAGATCATTAAGGTAAAACCCAACCATAGCATTAAAGCATCAAGTCCTCTTTATTCCCATATGCAACAACCCCCTTACTTAGGTTTGTGTTTCAGTCACTCACCAACCCACTATAAGCGAATCATGAACGTATTGCAACACCCTACAGCGGGAACCCCTCACGCTTGCGCGACACGGAGGGCACCATAGGACAACATCAAATTAAAACACACAACTCATACCAATCTAGATCATCAATCAACCCAAAGACAAAAGATATCTACTCAAAACATCATAGGATGACAACACATCATTGGATCATAATATGTGGCATAAAGCACCATGTTCAAGTAGGGATTACAGCGGGGTGCGGGAGAGTGGACTGCGTAAAATAGATGAGGGTGATGATGATGATGGTGATGTTGATGAAGACGATCACCGCGGCGATGATTCCCCTCCAGATGGCACTCCGGTGCCACCGAGAGAGAGGAGGAGAGGTTCTCCCCCTTGTGCTTCCTCCTCCATGCCCCCCCCCTAGATGGGGAGAGGTTCTCCCTCTTGTCCTTGGCCTTCATGGTGATGTTGGCCCCTCCAGGATCCTCCTCCATGCCCTCCGGTGATGACGGCCCCCTCCGGCAGGGTGCCAGAGAGGGCCTAGATTGGTTTTCGGTGGCTACGGAGGCTTCTGGCGGCGGAACTCCCGATCTAGGTTAATTTTCCGAGGTTTCTGTATATATAGGAATTTTTGGCGTCGGTCTCACGTCAAGGAGGTGCCCGAGGCGTCCACGCGGCAGGACCACACGCCTTGGGGGGGGGGGGGCGCCCCCACCCTCGTGGATGCCCCCGGACTCTCCTGGCCCAACTCTTTTACTCCGGAGTCTTGTTTTGGTCCATAAAAATCATCAAAAATTGGCACGTCAATTGGACTCCGTTTGATATTCCTTTTCTGTAAAACTCAAAAACAAGGAAAAAACAGAAACTGGCACTGAGCACTAGGTTAATAGGTTAGTCCCAAAAATCATATAAAATAGCATATAAATGCATATAAAACACCCAAGGTTGATAATATAATAGCATGAATACTTCATAAATTATAGATACGTTGGAGACGTATCAGCATCCCCAAACTTAATTCCTGCTCGTCCTCGAGTAGGTAAATGATAAAAGAAATAATTTATGAAGTGTGAATGCTAGCAAGTGCATAAGTTTCATCAATGATAGTTTCAATCACTTTTTATAACATCATTATATATCATAATAGTAGCTCATCTTCATAAAACTTTTCATGATCAAGTAACAAGCTATTCACATGTTAAAGTATAGATCATAAACTTTCTTGAAACTAACAAACTATATTCTCAGTTATCAAACAATTGCAATTCATCTTATTTTCAGGAAGGGTCTATGTCAGAGCTTTGGTTTAGCAAACTCCACATACTCAATTATCATTTAATCTTTCACAATTGCTAACACTCACGTGATATTTATGGGTCCAAAGTTTTAATCGGACACACAGAAAGATAGGGGCTTATAGATTCGCCTCCCAACCTTTTACCTCAAGGGTAATGTCAACAATAATAGTTCATGATAACTTACATCCAATTGGATATATATATATATATATATATATATATATATATATATATATATATATATCAGGATCTTTCCAACACAATGTGCTTGCCAAAGGATGAAATGTAAAAAGGAAAGGTGAAGATCACCATGACTCTTACATAAGGTAGAAGATAAAAGTAAAAGATGGGCCCTTCGCAGAGGGAAGCAGAGGTTGTCATGCGCTTTTATGGTTGGATGCACAAAATCTTAATGCAAAAGAATGTCACTTTATATTGCCGCTTGTGTTATGGACCTTTATTATGCAGTCCGTCGCTTTTATTTCTTCCACATCACAAGATCGTATAAAACTTATTTTCTCCACATTAATAGATCATACATATTTAGAGGTCAATTTTTATTGCATGCACCGATGACAACTTACTTGAAGGATCTTACTCAATCCATAGGTAGGTATGGTGGACTCTCCTGGCAAAACTGGTTTAAGGAATGTTTGGAAGCACAAGTAGTATCTCTACTTGGTGCAAAGAATTTGGCTAGCATGAGGGGGAAAAGCAAGCTCAACATGTTGGATGATCCAAGACAATATACTTTATTTCGTATATAAGAAAACATAACCCATTACGTTGTCTTCGTTGTCCGACATCAAGCTTTTAGCATGTCATATTTTAATGAGTGATCACAATTATAAAAGATGTCCAAGATAGTATATTTATATGTGAAATCTCTCTTCCTTCAATATTCTTTCATGAATTGTTCAAGTGACCAATTCTACGTTTGCTAACTTTCAGTAAGTTTACTAACTATACTTATTCTATGTGAAGTCATTACTCCCCATGGTATAAGCATATGAAACATATATAAATTGAGATTTATGATATTCAATTCATTCAACCATTTACTCATAGGATATATTCGAAGCACGTGAGTAATGACAAACTACTCCAAAAAGATATGAGTGAAGGACACTGAGTAGTCAAATAATTAACTAGCCATGGGAGGATTCTTTTTCATTTAAGATTTCAGATCGAATGATTTTATTCAAACAGCAAGTAAAATTGAAAATAAGCTCTAAGCAGAACACATATCATGTGACGAATAAAAATATAGCTCCGAGTAAGGTATACCGATAGTTTTGAAGACGAAAGAGGGGATGCCTTCCGGGGCATCCCCAAGCTTAGGCGCTTGAGTCTTCATTGAATATTACCTTGGGGTGCCTTGGGAATCCCCAAGCTTAGGGTCTTTCCACTCCTTATTCTCCTCATATCGATATCTCACCCAAAGCTTGAAAACTTCGATCACACAAAACTTAACGGAACTTCGTGAGATAGGTTAGTATGATAAAGAGCAAAACATTCATCTTGGTACTGTCAAAGACAAATATCGTAATTTTTCTCACACAATTCCTACTGTACCATATCATTTCTATAATTTATATTGAGGAATATAAGTCATAGAAACTAGAAAACAAGCAAACTACGCAATGAAAACAGAATCTATCAGAAACAGAACAGTCTGTAATCATCTGAACACTAACCATACTTATGCTACTCAAAAAATTATGAAGTAAATTGGTGGACGTGAGGAATTTGTCTATTAATATTCTGCAAAAAGAATCAGCACCAAAGCACTCTTCTATAAAAAAATGGCAGCTAATCTTGTGAGCGCAAAGTTTCTGTTTTTTTTACAGCAAGATCACATTAACTTTCACCCAAGTCTTCCCAAAGGTCTTAATTGGCACTTTATTGAAACAAAATCTATAAAACATGATTACTACAGTAGCTTAATTATGTAAACACACAAAAATAGTAAGGGTAAATATTGGGTTGTCTCGCAACAAGCGCTTTTCTTTAATGCCTTTTAGCTAGGCATGATGATTTCAATGATGCTCACATGAAAGATAAGACTTGAACATAAAGAGAGCATCATGAAGAATATGACTAGCACATTTAAACCTAACCCACTTCCTATGCCTAGGGATTTCGTGAGCACACAATTTATGGTAACAAGAATCAACTAGCATAGGAAGGAAAAACAAGTATAACTTCAAAACTTTAAGCACACAGAGAGAAAAACTTGATATTATTGCACTCCTACAAGCATGTATTCCTCCCTCATAATAATTTTCAGTAGCATCATGAATTATTTCAACAATATAACCATCACATAAAGCATTCTTTTCATGATCTACAAGCATAGAAATTTTTCTACTCTCCACATAAGCAAAATTCTTCTCGTTCGGAATAGCGGGATCACTAGTTCCTAGAGTTGACACTCTTCCAAACCCGCTTTAGATGATAGTATTATTCATACTCCAAAGGATATAAGTGAATTTCATGGAGGATTCTACCATTAATATAGACCAACCAATATCCAAGCTCAAAATATATAAGTGAAGCACACGAAGCATTCTATAAAACCATACTCAAAAGATTTAAGTGAAGCACAAAGAGCAATTCTATAAGATCATACTTAAAGGATATAAGTGAAGCACATGAAGCATTCTATAAAACAACGAAGGTCTATCTCATACTAGCATGGTTCATAAAGGAAGAACAGAAAAAAACAAAGGACAAAAATCATGTGAACGAAACAAAAACCGAGGTATACCCATAATTGTTGAAGAAGAAAGATGGGATGCCAACCGGGGCATCCCCAAGCTTAGATGCTTGAGTATCCTTAGAATATTTACTTGGGGTGCCTTGGGCATCCCCAAGCTTGAGCTCTTGCCTCTCTTTATTCTTCTCACATCGGTAATTCCTTGTTCTTCGAACACTTCGTCCACAAAGAACTTAACAAAATATTTGTGAGATCCGTTAGTATAATAAAGCAAATCACTACCTTTAGGTACTGTTGCAAACTCATTCCAATTTGATATTATAACTATATCTACTGTATTCCAACTT
>NC_057809.1:103736469-103740449 GCF_018294505.1 Triticum aestivum
CATCAAAATAAGCAAAGAACACACGAAAAACAGAATATGTCTAAAACAAGACAGTCTGTAGTAATCTGGAGGTTTAGTAAACTTTTGTGACTCCAATAATTATGAAATAAATTTGACAGTTTGAGCAATTTATACAGAATTAATGTGCAAAAAGTTTCAGACCCATTTGACTTTCCAGTAAAAATGTAAAATCACGCGCTACAGCCAAAGTTTCTGTTTTTGTTCTGCACATAGTAAACAAGCAATCTAATCATCCTAAAACCAAAGCTTGGCACATTATTTTTACTAGCACACATGCCCGTGTGTTGCAACGGGATAATAAAACTACATGCATCTGACTCAATATAAGAATGGATCAAGACCCCACATGTCCGTATTCTCTAGTTCAACATGATACCCTTTAATTAGAGCCAACCTGTTATATTCTCTTTTATTGACATGTGCTCACAATTTCCTTCAATTATAATTAACCTGCATATTCTCTTTTATTTACACATGGAAGCTACCACAGTTAATAATTTATTTTTATTTTTTAGTCAATATGGTGTCCCTTATTCTGAACAAGCCGACTTAGCTCGATATGTCTTATGCGGAGCAGGACCAATATGGGAGTGATCTAACTCATGACCTCAAAGGCCCAGTATGAGCAATCCCACATGTTAGTAGCCAGTCAAACAAACATGTCCTGCTAACCAATATTTAGCGTGAATATTTAAGGATATACTGCAATGTCAGATTCAAAACATTTCTTTTTCATTTTTTATACTTTAAAAAAAATCATAACTATGAATTGCTAAATATACTTGGCAACATGAATAATTTTCCAAATTCCAAACAATTTTTTTCAAAACCATACATTTTAAAAAACACGTACGGAAAATTTGAACGGAATATTTTTTGAAATTAAACAACATTTCTTAAAAGGATGAATCTTTTGAAAAAATACGAAGTTTTTTAAATTTGTGAACAATTTTAGGAAATGGAAAAATCTTTTGAGTAGAAAATGTCTTTTCACTTCAAACACGAATATTTATCAAATTTCTAACATTTGTTAAATGCAATTTTAGATCTTGAACAAATTTGGAGAAACCCAAATTTATTTTAAAAAAATGGGAAATAATTTTCCATTTCTAAAATAAAAATTGGAACGAGTAAATTTGAAAATTGCACACATTTTTGAAACAGGAACACAATTTTGGAATTCGTAACAGAAACTACGGAATATACTTGGGAACGTGAACAATTTTCCAAATTACGACCACTTTTTTTTAAATTCCATACATTTTTGGGAAAAATTAGAACGAAAGGTTTCAACGGAGCATTTCATGAAATTCACATACATTTCACAAAAACATGAACCTTTTTAAAAATACGATTTTTTTAAGTTGTGAATAAATTTTGAAAATAGAAACATATTTTGAACATTCAGAAGAATTTAAGAAAATGTGTTTTTTTAATGGAAACATTATTTCTAATTTTTGAACATATCGGCAAAACATTAATATTTTCAAATGCATTTTATTAATTATTGAGCAATCTTTCAAACTACAACCATTTTGAAAAATGGGAATAAGTATTAACATTTTGAACAAACTTTGGAGCAACAAATTTTTTTCCAAACTTTTTCTAAAATTGGAACAGCCTTTTGGAATTCCTAACTTTTTAGGAAAATTTGAATAAGAAATGAAATTCGAAACATTTTTTGAAAATTCCGAATTTAAGAAAAAAAAGGTATGTGTGGTAAAAATAAAAAATAAACATAAAATAAAAACAGAAAGAAATAGAAGAAGAAAAATAGAAACAAAACACAGAAAAAATGAGTGGGCCAGTCTTGGCGCCCTGTGTGTATGTTGAACTATTTACCGCACTGTACGAGAAATAGGATTTTGTGTTTCTACGTGGGAAGGAAAAAATAAACATGAATATTTTCAAATGTTGAAAATTGGTAAAATGCATTTCATTAAATATTGATTTTTTTTTAAAAAAATAGACACATATAAAAAATCAGAATAATTTAAATGAAATTCGAATTATTTTCTGAAAATTTTGAATTTTCGAAAAAAGAAAAAATATAGACTTGGAACGGTAAAAATACAAAATTCACAGAAAATAAAAAGGGAAGAAACATAAGAAGTAAAATAGAAACAAAACACAGGATATAATGAGTGGCCGCGTCATGGTGCCCTGTGCGTACGTTGAACTATTTGCCGCTCTGTGCGGGAAATAGGATTTTGTTTGTTGTTGCGTGGGCAGAAAAAAAACCGGCGGACTTTAATGGGCCATAGCGTGCGGCCCATGGATGTAGATCTGGACAAATTTTTTCTTTTACTAATAGACGGACGTACAAAGTACCACCTCGGATAGAAAAAATATATTATTTTGATGGTGAACGGATGAAAAAATTGGAGAAACGCACCTTGCTTTATTAGTAGGTATAGATAATACAATGGATATATATAAGGGGATAATTATTTACAGATAAACTTCCATGAAAAAATCTACATTGTTTCCGTGAGCATGAACACGAGTGCTCAAGGTCGACCCTCACTTCTTCAATGCATAACTTTCCAATCACTTCTCTTTTTGAAAAACTTTTTAGGCATGAGAGGCAAGTAATTTTTTTGTATGTTTCACCCACAACTAAACAGAAACAAAAAGGAAAAACAAAATCTACTTAGTGAAGAAAGCAAACAAGCACACACGAGAATATCAACCCCACGCTATTGCTCCCCGACAACGGCGCCAGAAAAGAGCTTGATAATCTCCAAGTGCAAGGAATCACCGTAGCAATTTTCAAAGGTGGAAGTGATAAGTATGGAGTATCGAACCCACAAGGAGCTAAAGGTAAGGTCAATGTTCTCTCAAGCCCTATCTGCCACTGATACGACTCTACGTACACCGAACGTTGCTTCCAACTAGCAACGAGAAATAAAACTAGGTTGTGGGTATGAAGAGGATAACTTTGTATAATATCGAAGAGCTGAAATATAAAAGTAGGTGCTGTTATCATGAAGTTAGAATATATTACTAAATATTATAAATAGCAAGTGTCGAATAATGGTGGATCGGTGTACGGAATTGTCCTAGGCAATCGTTAACAAGACCGATAATCACTATTGCAGTTTCATATGAGGGAGAGGCATAAGCTAACATACTTTCTCTACTTCGATCATATGCACTTATGATTGGAACTCTAGCAAGCATCCGCAACTACTAAAGATCATTAAGGTAAAACCCAACCATAGCATTAAAGCATAAAGTCCTCTTTATTCCCATAAGCAACAACCCCCTTACTAGGGTTTGTGTTTCAGTCACTCACCAACCCACTATAAGCGAATCATGAACATATTGCAACACCCTACAGCGGGAACCCCTCACGCTTGCGCGACACGGAGGGCACCATAGGACAACATCAAAGTAAAACATACAACTCATACCAATCTAGATCATCAATCAACCCAAAGACAAAAGATATCTACTCAAAACATCATAGGATGGCAACACATCATTGGATCATAATATGTGGCATAAAGCACCATGTTCAAGTAGGAATTACAGTGGGGTGCGGGAGAGTGGACCGCGTAAAAGAGATGAGGGTGATGATGATGATGGTGATGTTGATGAAGATGATCACCGCGGCGATGATTTCCCTCCCGATGGCACTCCTGTGCCACTGAGAGAGAGGAGGAGAGGTTCTCCCCCTTGTGCTTCCTCCTTCATGGCCTCCTCCCTAGATGGGGAGAGGTTCTCCCTCTGGTCCTTGGACTTCATGGTGATGATGGCCCCTCCAGGATCCTCCTCCATGCCCTCCGGTGATGACGGCCCCCTCCGGCAGGGTGCCAGAGAGGGCCTAGATTGGTTTTCGGTGGCTACGGAGGCTTCTGGCGGCGGAACTCCCGATCTAGGTTAATTTTCTGAGGTTTCTATGTTTGTAGGAATTTTTGGCGCCGGTCTCACGTCAAGGAGGTGCCCGAGGTGTC
>NC_057809.1:103740769-103806369 GCF_018294505.1 Triticum aestivum
GCCCCCACCCTCATGGACGCCCCGGGACTCTCCTGGCCCAACTCTTTTACTCTGGGGGTCTTCTTTTGGTCCATAAAAAATCGTCAAAAATTGGCACGTCAATTGGACTCTGTTTTATATTCCTTTTTTGTAAAACTCAAAAACAAGGAAAAAAATAGAAACTGGCACTGGGCACTAGGTTAATAGGTTAGTCCCAAAAATCATATAAAATAGCATATAAATGCATATAAAACATCCAAGGTTGATAATATAATAGCATGAATTCTTCATAAATTATAGATACGTTGGAGACGTATCATGCCTCAAATCATAGAAAAACTTTTTCTTTTGTTGGTATGTGAAACTAGGTGGTATAAATTTAGCAACAATATAATTAGCATGATCAGCATACCATGGAGTAGTACGAGAAGCATTTATGACATTTAATTGTTCATCAGGAAAGCTACCATCAATAGGTAGTGGGTCATCAAGCACATTTTCTAACCTAGACAAATTGTCTGCAACGGGGTTCTCAGCTCCCTTTCTATCAACAATATGCAAATCAAATTCTGGTAGCAGGAGAACCCATCTAATAAGTCTAGGTTTAGCATCTTTCTTTTCCATAAGGTATTTCATAGCATCATGATCCGTGTGAATAGTTACTTTAGAATCAACAATATATGGTCTAAACTTATCACAAGCAAATACAACTGCTAGGAATTCCTTTTCAGTAGTAGCATAATTTCTCTGAGCATTGTCTAGAGTTTTACTAGCATATTGAATAACATTTAATTTCCTATCAACTCTTTGCCCTAGAACATCACCTACATCATAATCACTAGCATCACACATAATTTCAAATGGTAAATTCCAATCAGGTGGCTGAACAATCGGTGCAGAGATCAATGCTTTCTTAAGTATTTCAAATGCTTCTACACAATCATCATCAAAGACAAATGGTATATCTTTTTGTAATAAATTAGTCAGAGGCCGAGAAATTTTTGAGAAGTCCTTAATGAACCTCCTATAAAAACCGGCATGACCAAGGAAACTTCTTATACCTTTGATGTCCTTGGGACATGGCATCTTTTCAATAGCATCAACCTTGGCTTTATCAACTTCAATACCTCTTTCAGAAACTTTATGCCCCAAGACAATACCTTCATTAACCATAAAGTGGCACTTTTCCCAATTCAAGACAAGATTAGTTTCTTCACATCTCTGCAAAACTCGATCAAGGTTGCTCAAGCAATCATCAAAAGAGGATCCATAGACGGAGAAATCGTCCATGAAAACCTCACAAATCTTTTCACAAAAGTCAGAGAATATAGCCATCATGCATCTTTGGAAGGTAGCAGGTGCATTACATAAACCAAAAGGCATACGTCTATAAGCAAAAGTACCGAACGGGCAAGTAAAAGTGGTCTTAGATTGATCATCAGCTGACACATGTATTTGAGAGAAACTAGAATAACCATCTAGAAAGCAAAAATGTGTATGTTTGGATAATCTTTCTAGCATTTGATCAATAAAAGGTAAGAGGTAATGATCTTTTTTAGTAGCCTTATTTAATTTGCGGAAATCAATTACCATCCTATAACCTGTAATAATTATTTGCGGAATCAATTCATCTTTATCATTAGGAATGACAGTAATACCTCCCTTTTTAGGGACACAATGGACAGGACTTATCCACTGACTATCAGCAATGGGATAAATAATACCTGGCTCCAGAAGCTTTAGTATTTCCTTTCTTACCACTTCTTTCATCTTAGGATTCAGTCGTCATTGGTGATCACGAACTGGTTTGGCATCTTTCTCCAAATTTATTTTATGTTGACATAGAGTGGGACTAATGCCCTTAAGATCATCAAGAGTATATCCAACAGCAGCGTGGTGCTTCCTCAGAGTTTTCAATAATCTCTCTTCTTCATGCTCTGAAAGGTTAGCACTAATAATAATAGAATATATCTTCTTTTCATCAAGATAAGCATATTTAAGAGTATCAGGCAACGGTTTAAGCTCAAACACGGGATCACCCTTGGGTGGAGGAGGATCCCCTAGGATTTCAATAGGCAAATTGTGTTTCAGGATGGGTTCCTGTTTAAAGAATACTTCATCTATTTCCCTTCTTTCATTCATAAACATGTCATTTTCATGGTCTAGCAAATATTTTTCTAAAGGATCACTATTAGGTACGGCAATAGAAGCAAGACCAATAATTTCATCTTTACTAGGCAATTCCTCTTCACGGTGTTGTCTACGAAATTTAGAAAAGTTGAACTCATGAGACATATCACCCAAACCAATAGTAACAACATCCTTTTCGCAGTCTATCTTAGCATTAACAGTGTTCAAGAAGGGTCTACCGAAAATAATGGGACAAAAGCTATCTTGTGGGGAGCCAAGAACAAGAAAATCAGCAGGATATTTAGTTTTCCCACACAAGACTTCAACATCTCTAACAATTCCCATTGGTGGAATAGTATCTCTATTGGCAAGTTTAATTGTGACATCAATATCTTCTAACTCAGCGGGTGCAATGTCATGCATAATTTCTTTGTATAAGTCAAAAGGTATTGCACTAGCACTAGCACCCATATCACATAAGCCATGATAACAATGATCTCCTATATTAACAGAAATAACAGGCATGCCTACCACAGGTCTATGTTTATCTTTAGCACAAGGTTTGGCAATTCTAGCGGTTTCATTACATAAATGAATAACATGCCAATCAATATTATCAGCCAAGAGATCTTTAACAATAGCAATATTAGGTTCAACTTTAATTTGCTCAGGAGGTGTATACGTTCTAATATTGCTTTTACGAACCACAGTTGAAGCTTTATCATGATCCTTTATCCTAACAGGGAAAGGTGGTTTCTCAACATAAGAAGTAGGAACAATAGGATCATTATAAGTGATAGTATTTTCTTCAACTTTAATAGGTGCAACTACTTTTACTTCTATGGGATGATGATATTTAAACCACTTCTCCTTAGGGAGACCGATTTGAGCAGCAAAAGATTCACAGAAAGAGGCTACTATCTCAGAGTCAAGTCCATATTTAGTGCTAAATTTACGGAAAACATCGATATCCATAAAGATTTAACACAATCATACTTTGGTGTCATACCTGACTCCTTACCTTCGTCGAGGTCCCAATCTTCAGAGTTGCTTTTAATTCTTTCCAATAAATCCCATTTGAATTAAATAGTCTTCATCATAAAAGAGCCAGCACAAGAAGTATCGAGCATGGTGCGATTGTTATCAGAAAGCCGAGCATAAAATTTTTGAATAATCATTTATATTGAGAGCTCATGATTGGGGCATGAATATAACATTGATTTAAGCCTCCCCCAAGCTTGAGCGATGCTTTCTCCTTCGCTAGGATAAAAACTTCTGATGAAATTCCAATTTCAATCGTTTGTAGTTCCATGACCCCATATCATCACATAGCCTATACCATGTCAATGCATCTTCCTTCAAAGATAAAGGGAAGACCTTCTTCTTAATAATCTCCGGGCACACCTGCAAGCTTAAATAATCCACAAACTTCATCCACATATATTAGGTGCTCATCAGGATGCTTTGTTCTGTCTCCTGCAAAAGGATTAGCTAGCAGTTTTTCTAACATACCCGAAGGAATTTCAAAGCAGACATTTTCATTTTCAGTAGGTTGAGGAGCAACTCTTAGCTCTACTGGTCGGGGTGAAGATACCCCGAACAAGCCCCTTAGAGGATTACTTTCCATAATAACTTTTGGGGAACGTTGCAGAAAACAAAAAAAATTCTACGGTTTCACCAAGATCCATCTATGAGTTCATCTAGCAACGAGTGATCGGATGCATCTACATACCTTTGTAGATCGCGAGTGGAAGCGTTCAAAGAACGGGGATGAGGGAGTCGTACTCGACGTGATCCAAATCACCGGAGATCCTAGCGCCGAACGGACGGCACCTCCGCGTTCAACACATGTACGGTCAGCGTGACGTCTCCTCCTTCTTGATCCAGCAAGGGGGAAGGAGAGGTTGATGAAGATCCAGCAGCACGACGGCGTGGTGGTGGATGCAGCAGTCACCGCAGCAGGGCTTCGCCGTTCTTCTGCGAGAGGGAGAGGTGTAGCAGGGGAGAGGGAGGTGCCAGGAGTCAAGGGTGCGGCTGCCCCTCCCTCCCCCCTTTATATAGGCCCCCTAGGGGGTGCGCCGGCCCTAGGAGATGGGATCTCCTAGGGGGGAGGCGGCCAAGGGGTGGAGTGCCCCCAAGCCAGGTGGGGCGCCCCCCACCCTAGGGTTCCCAACCCTAGGCGCATGGGGTGGGCCAAGGGGGGCGCACCAGCCCACTATGGGCTGGTTCCCCTCCCCACTTTAGCCCATGGGGCCCTCCAGGATGGGTGGCCCCACCCAGTGGACCCCCGGGACCCTTCCGGTGGTCCTGGTACAATACCGGTGACCCCCGAAACTCTTCCGATGGCCGAAACTGCACTCCTATATATAATTCTTCACCTCCGGACCATTCCGGAACTCCTCGTGACGTCCGGGATCTCATCCGGGACTGCGAACAACTTTCGGGTTACTGCATATTCATATCTCTACAACCCTAGCGTCACCGAACCTTAAGTGTGTAGACCCTACGGGTTCGGGAGACATGTAGACATGACCGAGATGGCTCTCCAGTCAATAACCAACAGCGGGATCTGGATACCCATGTTGGATCCCACATGCTCCTCGATGATCTCATCGGATGAACCACAATGTCGAGGATTCAAGCAACCCCGTATTCAATTCCCTTTGTCAATCGGTACGGTACTTGCCCGAGATTCGATCGTCGGTATCCCAATACCTCGTTCAATCTCGTTACCGACAAGTCACTTTACTCGTACCGTAATGCATGATCCCGTGACCAAACACTTGGTCACTTTGAGCTCATTATGATGATGCACTACCGAGTGGGCCCAGAGATACCTCTCCGTTATACGGAGTGACAAATCCCAGTCTTGATCCGTGTCAACCCAACAGACACTTTCGGAGATACCCGTAGTATACCTTTATAGTCACCCAGTTACATTGTGACGTTTGGTACACCCAAAGCACTCCTACGGTATCCGGGAGTTACACGATCTCATGGTCTAAGGAAAAGATACTTGACATTGGAAAAACTCTAGCAAACGAACTATACGATCCTATGCTATGTTTAGGATTGGGTCTTGTCCATCACATCATTCTCCTAATGATGTGATCTCGTTATCAATGACATCCAATGTCCATAGTCAGGAAACCATGACTATCTGTTGATCAACGAGCTAGTCAACTAGAGGCTTACTAGGGACATGTTGGTGTCTATGTATTCACACATGTATTATGATTTCCGGATAACACAATTATAGCATGAATAAAAGACAATTATCATGAACAAGGAAATATAATAATAATTCTTTTATTATTGCCTCTAGGGCATATTTCCAACAGTCTCCCACTTGCACTAGAGTCAATAATCTAGTTACATTGTGATGAATCGAACACCCATGGAATTCTGGTGTTGATCATGTTTTGCTCTAGGGAGAGGTTTAGTCAACGGATCTCCTACATTCAGGTCCATATGTACTTTACAATTATCTATGTCTCCATCTTGAACATTTTCACGAATGGAGTTGAAGCGACGCTTGATGTGCCTGGTCTTCTTGTGAAACCTGGGCTCCTTGGCAAGTGGAATAGCTCCAGTGTTGTCACATAAGAGTTTGATCGGCCCCGACGCATTGGGTATGACTCCTAGGTCGGTGATGAACTCCTTCACCCAAATTGCTTCATGCGCTGCCTCCGAGGCTGCCATGTACTCCGCTTCACATGTAGATCCCGCCACGACGCTCTGCTTGCAACTGCACCAGCTTACTGCCCCACCATTCAAAATATACACGTATCCGGTTTGTGACTTAGAGTCATCCAGATCTGTGTCGAAGCTAGCGTCGACGTAACCCTTTACGATGAGCTCTTCGTCACCTCCATAAACGAGAAACATTTCCTTAGTCCTTTTCAGGTACTTCAAGATATTCTTGACCGCTGTCCAGTGTTCCTTGCTGGGATTACTTTGGTACCTACCTACCAAACTTACGGCAAGGTTTACATCAGGTCTGGTACACAGCATGGCATACATAATAGACCCTATGGCTGAGGCATAGGGGATGACACTCATCTCTTCTATATCTTCTGCCGTGGTCGGACATTGAGCTGAGCTCAATTTCACACCTTGCAACACAGGCAAGAACCCCTTCTTAGACTGATCCATATTGAACTTCTTCAATATCTTATCAAGGTATGTGCTTTGTGAAAGACCTATGAGGCGTCTTGATCTATCTCTATAGATCTTGATGCCTAATATATAAGCAGCTTCTCCAAGGTCCTTCATTGAAAAACTCTTATTCAAGTAGGCCTTAATGCTGTCCGAAAGCTCTATATCATTTCCCATCAAAAGTATGTCATCTACATATAATATGAGGAATGCTACAGAGCTCCCACTCACTTTCTTGTAAACACAGGCTTCTCCATAAGTCTGCATAAACCCAAACACTTTGATCATCTCATCAAAGCGAATGTTCCAACTCCGAGATGCTTGCACCAGTCCATAAATCGAGCGTTGGAGCTTGCACACCTTGTCAGCATTCTTAGGATCGACAAAACCTTCCGGCTGCATCATATACAATTCTTCCTTAAGGAAACCATTAAGGAATGCCGTTTTGACGTCCATTTTCCATATCTCATAATCATAGAATGCGGCAATTGCTAACATGATTCGGACGGACTTCAGCTTCGCTACCGGTGAGAAAGTCTCATCGTAGTCAACCCCTTGAACTTGCCGATAACCCTTAGCGACAAGTCGAGCTTTATAGATGGTAACATTACCATCCGCGTCTGTCTTCTTCTTAAAGATCCATTTATTTTCTATGGCTCGCCGCTCAACGGGCAAGTCAGTCATAGTCCATACTTCATTTTCATACATGGATCCTAACTCGGATTTCATGGCTTCCAGCCATTTGTTGGAATTCGGGCCCGCCATCGCTTCTTCATAGTTCGAAGGTTCACCGTTGTCTAACAACATGATTTCCAAGACAGGGTTGCCGTACCACTCTGGTGCGGAACGTGTCCTTTCCAAGACCGAGTGGGCCCAGAGATACCTCTTTGTTATATAGAGTGACAAATCCCAGTCTTGATCCGTGTCAACCCAACAGACACTTTCGGAGATACCCGTAGTATACCTTTATAGTCACCCAGTTACGTTGTGACGTTTGGTACACCCAAAGCACTCCTACGGTATCCGGGAGTTACACGATCTCATGGTCTAAGGAAAAGATACTTGACATTGGAAAAACTCTAGCAAACGAACTATACGATCCTGTGCTATGTTTAGGATTGGGTCTTGTCCATCACATCATTCTCCTAATGATGTGATCTCGTTATCAATGACATCCAATGTCCATAGTCAGGAAACCATGACTATCTGTTGATCAACGAGCTAGTCAACTAGAGGCTTACTAGGGACATGTTGGTGTCTATGTATTCACACATGTATTATGATTTCCGGATAACACAATTATAGCATGAATAAAAGAAAATTATCATGAACAAGGAAATATAATAATAATTCTTTTATTATTGCCTCTATGGCATATTTCCAACAGTAACAAGTGACAGTAAATTTCAGCACACTATATAAATTTTTCCTTACCAAATTCCTCCTACCAAAGGCGCTTCACTCCCCGGCAACGACGCCAGAAAAGAGTCTTGATGACCCACAAGTATAGGGGATCTATCATAGTCCTTTCGATAAGTAAGAGTGTCGAACCCAACGAGGAGCAAAAGGAAATGATAAGTGGTTTTCAGCAAGGTATTCTCTGCAAGCACTGAAATTATAGATAACAGATAGTTTTGTGATAAGATAATTGGTAACGAGCAACAAGTAACAATAGTAAATAAAGTGCAGCAAGGTGGCCCAATCCTTTTTGTAGCAAAGGACAAGCCTGGACAAACTCTTATATGATGTAAAGCGCTCCCGAGGACACATGGGAATATCGTCAAGCTAGTTTTCATCATGTTCATATGATTCACATTCGGAACTTTGATAATTTGGTATGCGGGTGTACCGGTGCTTGGGTACTGCCCTTACTTGGACAAGCATCCCAATTATGATTAACCTCTATTGCAAGCATCCGCAACTACAACAAAAGTATTAAGGTAAACCTAACCATAGCATGAAACATGTGGATCCAAATCAGCCCCTTACGAAGCAACACATAAACTAGGGTTTAAGCTTCTGTCACTCTAGCAACCCATCATCTACTTATTGCTTCCCAATGCCTTCCTCTAGGTCCAAATAATGGTGAAGTGTCATGTAGTCGACGTTCACATAACACCACTAGAGGAGAGACAACATACATCTCATCAAAATATCGAACGAATACCAAATTCACATGACTACTAATAGCAAGACTTCTCCCATGTCCCCAGGAACAAACGTAACTACTCACAAAGCATATTCATGTTCATAATCAGAGGGGTATTAATGTGCATATAAGATCTGAACATATGATATTCCACCAAATAAACCAACTAGCATCAACTACAAGGAGTAATCAACACTACTAGCAACCCACCGGTACCAATCCCGTACTTAGAGACAAGAATTGGATACAAGAGATGAACTAGGGTTTGAGAGGAGATGGTGCTGGTGAAGATTTTGATGGAGATTGACCCCCTCCCAATGAGAGGATCATTGGTGATGACGATGGCGATGATTTCCCCCTCCCGGAGGGAAGTTTCCCCGGCAGAACAGCTCCGCCAGAGCCCAAGATTGGTTCCGCCAAGGTTCTGCCTCGTGGCGGCGGAGTCTCGTCCGGAAAGATGGCTTATGATTTTTTTCCTCATTGAAAGACTCCATATAGCAGAACATGTGCATCGGAGGGCCACCAGAGGGCCCACGAGGTAGGGGGCGCACCTAGGGGGGTAGGGCGCGCCCCCCGCCCTCGTGGGCAGGGTGTGCCCCCCCCCTCTGGAACTTCTTGTGCTCATTATTTATTATATATTCTGAAAATGACGTCCGTGAAGTTTCAGGACTTTTGGAGCTGTGCAGAATAGGTCTCTAATATTTGCTCCTTTTCCAGCCCAGAATCCCAGCTGTCGGCATTCTCCCTCTTTATGTAAACCTTGTAAAATAAGAGAGAATAGTCATAAGTATTGTGACATAATGTGCAATAACCGCCCATAATGCAATAAATATCGATATAAAAGCATGATGCAAAATGGACGTATTAGTTACTTGCCCGAGATTCGATCGTTGGTATCTCAATACCTAGTTCATTACCGACAAGTCTCTTTACTCGTTCCGTAACACATCATCCTGCAACTAACTCATTAGTTGCAATGCTTGCAAGGCTTAAGTGATGTGTACTACCGAGTGGGCCCAGAGATACCTCTTTGACAATCGGAGTGACAAATCCTAATCCTGAAATACGCCAACCCATCAAGTACCTTCGGAGATACCTGTAGAGCACCTTTATAATCACCCATTTACGTTGTGATGTTTGGTAGCACACAAAGTGTTCCTCCGGTAAACGGGAGTTGCATAATCTCATA
The DNA here is from genome assembly GCF_018294505.1 of Triticum aestivum. Lineage (NCBI taxonomy): Eukaryota > Viridiplantae > Streptophyta > Magnoliopsida > Poales > Poaceae > Triticum > Triticum aestivum. The sequence continues at coordinate 103,750,375 of NC_057809.1, forward strand.
GTCATAGGAACATGTATAAGTCATGAAGAAAGCAATAGCAACAAACTAAACGATCAAGCGCTAAGCTAACAGAATGGGTCAAGTCAATCACATAATTCTCCTAATGATGTGATCTCGTTAATCAAATGACAACTCTTTGTCTATGGCTAGGAAACATAACCATCTTTGGTGAACGAGCTAGTCAAGTAGAGGCATACTAGTGACGCTCTGTTTGTCTATGTATTCACACATGTATCATGTTTCCGGTTAATACAACTCTAGCATGAATAATAAACATTTATCATGATATAAGGAAATAAATAACAATTTTATTATTGCCTCTAGGTCATATTTCCTTCAGTCTCCCACTTGCACTAGAATCAATAATCTAGATTACACAGTAATGATTGTAACACCCTGGAGCCTTGGTGCTGATCATGTTTTGCTCATGGAAGAGGCTTAGTCAACGGGTCTGCAACATTCAGATCCGTATGTATCTTGCAAATCTCTATGTCTCCCACCTGGACTTGATCCCGGATGGAGTTGAAGCGTCTCTTGATGTGCTTGGTTCTCTTGTGAAATCTGGATTCTTTTGCCAAAGCAATTGCACCAGTATTGACACAAAAGATTTTCATTGGACCCGATGCACTAGGTATGACACCTAGATCGGATATGAACTCCTTCATCCAGACTCCTTCATTTGCTGCTTCCGATGCAGCTATGTACTCCGCTTCACATGTAGATCCCGCTTAGACACTTTGTTTAGAACTGCACCAACTGACAGCTCCACCATTTAATAAAAACACGTATCCGGTTGCGATTTAGAATCATCCGAATCAGTGTCAAAGCATGCATCGATGTAACCATTTACGATGAGCTCTTTGTCACCTCCATAAACGAGAAACATATCCTTCGTCCTTTTCAGGTATTTCAGGATGTTCTTGACCAATGTCCAGTGATCCACTCCTGGATTACTTTGGTACCTCCCTGCTAAACTAATAGCAAGGCACACATCAGGTCTGGTACACAGCATTGCATACATGATAGAGCCTATGGCTGAAGCATAGGGAACATCTTTCATTTTCTCTCTATCTTCTACAGTGGTCGGGCATTGAGTCTTACTCAACTTCACACCTTGTAACACAGGCAAGAACCCTTTCTTTTCTTGATCCATTTTGAACTTATTCAAAACTTTGTCAAGGTATGTGCTTTGTGAAAGTCCAATTAAGCGTCTCGATCTATCTCTATAGATCTTGATGCCCAATATATAAGCAGCTTCACCGAGGTCTTTCATTGAAAAACTCTTATTCAAATATCCTTTTATGCTCTCTAGAAATTATATATCATTCCCAATCAATAATATGTCATCCACATATAATATCAGAAATGCTACAGAGCTCCCACTCACTTTGTTGTAAATACAGGCTTCTCCAAAAGTCTGTATAAAACCATATGCTTTGATCACACTATCAAAATGTTTATTCCAACTCCGAGAGGCTTGCACCAGTCCATAAATGGATCGCTAGAGCTTGCACACTTTGTTAGCTCCTTTGGATTGACAAAACCTTCCGGTTGCATCATATACAACTCTTCTTCCAGAAATCCATTCAGGAATGCAGTTTTGACATCCATTTGCCAAATTTCATAATCATAAAATGCGGCAATTGCTATCATGATTCAGACAGACTTAAGCATCGCTACAGGTAAGAAGGTCTCATCTAGTCAATCCCTTGAACTTGTCGAAAACCTTTTGCAACAAGTCGAGCTTTATAGACAGTAACATTACCATCAGCGTCAGTCTTCTTCTTGAAGATCCATTTATTCTCGATGGCTTGCCGAGCATCGAGCAAGTCAACCAAAGTCCACACTTTATTCTCATACATGGATCCCATCTCAGATTTCATGGCTTCAAGCCATTTTGCGGAATCTGGGCTCACCATTGCTTCTTCATAGTTTGTAGGTTCGTCATGGTCTAGCAACATAACCTCCAGAACAGGATTACCATACCACTCTGGTGCGGATCTTACTCTGGTTGACCTACAAGGTTCAGTAACAACTTGATCTGAAGTTTCATGATCATCATCATTAACTTCCTCACTAATTGGTGTAGACGTCACAGGAACCGGTTTCTGTGATGAGCTACTTTCCAATAAGGAAGCAGGTACTATTACCTCATCAAGTTCTACTTTCCTCCCACTCACTTCTTTCGAGAGAAACTCCTTCTTTAGAAAGGATCCATTCTTAGCAACGAATGTCTTGCCCTCGGATCTGTGATAGAAGGTGTACCCAACTGTTTCTTATGGGTATCCTATGAAGACACATTTCTCCGATTTGTGTTCAAGCTTATCAGGTTGAAGCTTTTTCACATAAGCATCGCAGCCCCAAACTTTAAGAAACGACAACTTTGATGGTGCCCTATTTAACGTGAATGCGGCCGTCTCTAAAGCATAACCCCAAAATGATAGCAGTAAATCAGTAAGAGACATCATAGATCGCACCATATCTAGTAAAGTACGATTACGACGCTCGGACACACCATTACACTATGGTGTTCTGGGTGGCGTGAGTTGCGAAACTATTCCACATTATTTCAAATGTAGACCAAACTCGTAACTCAAATATTCTCCTCCACGATCAAATCGTAGAAACTTTATTTTCTTGTTACGATGATTTTCAACTTCACTCTGAAATTCTTTGAACTTTTCAAATGTTTCAGACTTTTGTTTCATTAAGTAGATATACCCATATCTGCTTAAATCATCTGTGAAGGTGAGAAAATAACGATACCCGCCACGATCCTCAATATTCATTGGACCACATACATCAGTATGTATGATCTCCAACAAATCAGTTGCTCGCTCCATAGATCCGGAGAACGGAGTTTTAGTCATCTTGCCCATGAGGCATGGTTCGCAAGTACCAAGTGATTCATAATCAAGTGATTCCAAAAGTCCATCAGTATGGAGTTTCTTCACGTGCTTTATACCAATATGACCCAAACGGCAGTGCCACAAATAAGTTGCACTATCATTATCAACTCTGCATCTTTTGGCTTCAACATTATGAATATGTGTATCATTACTATCAAGATTCATCAAAAATAGACCACTCTCCAAGGGTGCATGACCATAAAAGATATTACTCATATAAATAGAACAACCATTATTCTCAGATTTAAATGAATAACCGTCTCGCATTAAACAAGATCCAGATATAATGTTCATGCTCAACGCTGGCACCAAATAAAAATTATTTAGATCTAAAGCAAATCCCGAAGGTGATGTAGAGGTAGCGTGCCGATGGCGACCACATCAACTTTGGAACCATTTCCCACGCGCGTCATCACCTCGTCCTTAGCCAGTGTTCGCTTAATCCGTAGTCCATGTTTCGAGTTGCAAATATTAGCAACAGAACCAGTATCAAATACCCAGGTGCTACTGCGAGCTCTGGTAAGGTACACATCAATAACATGTACATCACATATAACTTTGTTCACCTTGCCATCCTTCTTATCCGCCAAATACTTGGGGCAGTTCCGCTTCGAGTGACCAGTCTGTTTGTAGTAGAAGCACTCAGTCTCAGGCTTAGGTCTACACTTGGGTTTCTTCTCCTGAGCAGCAACTTGTTTGCTATTCTTCTTGAAGTTCCCCTTCTTCTTCCCTTTTCCCTTTTTCTTGAAACTGGCGGTCTTATTGACCATCAACACTTGATGCTCCTTTTTGATTTCTACCACCGCAACCTTTAGCATTGCGAAGAGCTCGGGAATTGTCTTATTCATCCCTTGCATATTATAGTTCATCACGAAGCTCTTGTAGCTTGGTGGCAGTGATTGAAAAACTCTGTCAATGACACTATCAACAGGAAGATTAACTCCCAGTTGAGTCAAGTGATTATAATACCCAGACATTTTGAGTATATGCTCAGAACTATTCTCCTCCATCTTGCAGCCATAGAACTTATTGGAGACTTCATATCTCTCATTCCGGGCATTTGCTTGAAATATTAACTTCAACTCCTGGAACATTTTATATGCTCCATGACGTTCAAAACATCGTTGAAGTCCCGGTTCTGAGCCGTAAAGCATGGCACACCGAACTATCGAGTAGTCATCAGCTTTGCTCTGCCAGGTGTTCATAATATACGGTGTTGCTCCTGCAGTAGGTTTGGCACTTAGCGGTGCTTCCAGGACGTAATTCTTCTGTGAAGCAATGAGGATAATCCTCAAGTTATGGACCCAGTCCGTGTAATTGCTATCATCATCTTTCAACTTTGCTTTCTCAAGGAACGCATTAAAATTCAACGGAACAACAGCACGAGCCATCTATCTACAACAAACACATACATGCAAAATACTATCAGGTACTAAGTTCATGATAAATTTAAGTTCAATTAATCATATTACTAAAGAACTCCCACTTAGATAGACATCCCTCTAATCATCTAAGTGATCACATGATCCAAATCAACTAAACCATAACCAATCATCACGTGAAATGGAGTAGTTTTCAATGGTGAACATCACTATGTTGATCATATCTACTATATGATTCACGCTCGACCTTTCGGTCTCAGTGTTCCGAGGCCATATCTGCCTATGCTAGGCTCGTCAAGTTTAACCTGAGTATTCTACATGTGCAAAAACTGGCTTGCACCCGTTGTAGATGGACATAGAGCTTATCACACCCGATCATCACGTGGTGTCTGGGCACGACGAACTTTGGCAACGGTGCTTACTCAGGGAGAACACTTTTATCTTGAAATTTAGTGAGAGATCATCTTATAATGCTACCATCAATCAAAGAAAAATAAGATGCATAAAAGATAAACAGCACATGCAATCAATATAAGTGATATGATATGGCCATCATCATCTTGTGCTTGTGATCTCCATCTCCGAAGCACCGTCATGATCACCATCATCATAGGCGCGACACCTTGATCTCCATCGTAGCATCGTTGTCGTCTCGCCAACTATTGCTTCTACGACTATCGCTACCGCTTAGTGATAAAGTAAAGCAATTACAGGGCGATTGTATTGCATACAATAAAGCGACAACCATATGGCTCCTGCCAGTTGTCAATAACTCGGTTACAAAACATGATCATCTGATACAATAAAATATAGCATCATGTCTTAACCATATCACATCACAACATGCCATGCAAAAACAAGTTAGACGTCCTCTACTTTGTTGTTGCAAGTTTTACGTGGCTGCTATGGGCTGAGCAAGAACCGTTCTTACCTACGCATCAAAACCACAATGATAGTTTGTCAAGTTAGTGCTATTTTAACCTTCTCAAGGACCGGGCGTAGCCACACTCGGTTCAACTAAAGTTGGAGAAACTGACACCCGCCAGTCACCTATGTGCAAAGCACGTCGGTAGAACCAGTCTCGCGTAAGCGTACGCGTAATGTCGGTCCGGGACGCTTCATCCAACAATACCGCCGAACCAAAGTATGACATGCTGGTAAGAAGTATGACTTGTATCACCCACAACTCACTTGTGTTCTACTCGTGCATATAACATCAACGCATATAACCAGGCTCTGATGACACTGTTGGGGAACGTAGTAATTTCAAAAAAAATCCTACACACACGTAAGATCATGGTGATGCATAGCAACAAGAGGGGAGAGTGTGTCCACGTACCCTCGTAAACCGAGAGCAGAAGCGTTAGAAAACACAGTTGATGTAGTCGTACATCTTCACGATCCGACCGATCAAGTACCGAACGCATGGCACCTCTGAGTTCTGCACACGTTCAACTCGATGATGTCCCTCGAACTCTGATCCAGCCGAGATTTGACGGAGAGTTCCGTCAGCATGATGGCATGGTGACGATGTTGATGTTCTACTGTCGCAGGGCTTCGCCTAAGCATCACTACAATATTATCGAGGTGGACTATGGTGGAGAGGGGCATCGCACACGGCTAAAAGATCCAAGAGATCAATTGTTGTGTCTATGGGGTGCCCCTCTCCTCCGTATATAAAGGAGGGGAGGAGAGGGCCGGCCAAGGGGAGGAGGCACGCCCAAGGGGGGAGTCCTACTCCCACCGGGAGTAGGACTCCTCCTTTTCCTATTTGGAGAGGGAGAGGGAAGGAAGAGGAAGGAGGGAGGAAGGAAAGGGGGGGCCGGCCCCCCTCCCAATTCGGATTGGGCTTGGGGGGGGTGCGTCCGCTCCCTTGCTCCTTTCCCCTCCTTTCCACTAAAGCCCATTAAGGCCTATATACCTCCCGTGGGGTTCCAATAACCTCCCGGTGCTCCGGTATTATCCCGATCTCACCCGGAACCATTCCGGTATCCAAATATAGTCGTCCAATATATCGATCTTTACGTCTCAAACATTTTGAGACTCCTCGTCATGTCCGTGATCACATCCGGGACTCTGAACTACCTTCGGTACATCCAAAACCATAAACTCATAATATAACCGTCATCGAACTTTAAGCGTGCAGAACCTACGGGTTCGAGAACTATGTAGACATGACCGAGACACGTCTCCGGTCAATAACCAATAGCGGAACCTGGATGCTCATATTGGCTCCTACATATTCTACGAAGATCTTTATCGGTCAAATCGCATAACAACATACGTTGTTCCTTTTGTCATCGGTATGTTACTTGCCCGAGATTTGATCGTCGGTATCTCAATACCTAGTTCAATCTCGTTACCGACAAGTCTCTTTACTCGTTCCGTAACACATCATCCCGCAACTAACTCATTAGTTGCAATGCTTGCAAGGCTTAAGTGATGTGTATTACCGAGTGGGCCCAGAGATACCTCTCCGACAATCGGAGTGACAAATCCTAATCTCAAAATACGCCAACCCAACAAGTTCCTTCGGAGACACCTATAGAGCACCTTTATAATCACCCAGTTACATTGTAACGTTTGGTAGCACACAAAGTGTTCCTCCGGTAAACGGGAGTTGCATAATCTCATAGTCATAGGAACATGTATAAGTCATGAAGAAAGCAATAGTAACAAACTAAACGATCAAGCGCTAAGCTAACGGAATGGGTCAAGTCAATCACATAATTCTCCTAATGATGTGATCTCGTTAATCAAATGACAACTCTTTGTCTATGGCTAGGAAACATAACCATCTTTGATTAACGAGCTAGTCAAGTAGAGGCATACTAGTGACGCTCTGTTTGTCTATGTATTCACACATGTATCATGTTTCCGGTTAATACAGTTCTAGCATGAATAATAAACATTTATGATGATATAAGGAAATAAATAATAATTTTTTTATTGCCTCTAGGGCATATTTCCTTCAATGGTATAGCTCCCAGGTTGCATAGGTTGCTGCCACGTGGCCTCTTTGTCATCTGTGGCAGACGGCAAAGAGGCTGCATTGCCTCTTTTTCTGTTTTTATTATATCCAATCAATTTCACAGCAAAATATATGATATATATGATATATATATATATATATATATATATATATTTCATAGGCCAATTTCACAGCAGACATATGACATATCCAACACACAAGTTTCACCATACATACATAACCAATGTTGGAAATATGCCCTAGAGGCAATAATAAAAGTGTTATTATTATATTTCTTTGTTCATGATAATAGTCTTTTATTCATGCTATAACTGTATTATCCAGAAATCGTAATACACGTGTGAATACATAGACCATAACATGTCCCTAGTGAGCCTCTAGTTGACTAGCTCGTTGGTCAACAGATAGTCGTGGTTTCCTGACTATGGACATCAGATGTCTTTGACAACGGGATCACGTCATTAGGAGAATGACATGATGGACAAGACCCAATCTTAAGCATAGCACAAGATCATGTAGTTCATTTTGCTAGAGCTTTTCCAATGTCAAGTATCTCTTCCTTAGACCATGAGATCGTGTAACTCCCGGATACCATAAGAGTGCTTTGGGTGTACCAAACGTCACAACGTAACTGGGTGACTATAAAGGTGCACTACAGGTATCTCCGAAAGTCTCTGTTGGGTTGACACGGATCGAGACTGGGATTTGTCACTCCGTATGACGGAGAGGTATCTCTGGGCCCACTCGGCAATGCATCATCACAATGAGCTCAAAGTGACCAAGTGTTTGATCACGGGATCATGCATTGCGGTACGAGTAAAGTGACTTGCCGGTAACGAGACTGAACGAGGTATTGGGATACCGACGATCGAGTCTCGGGCATGTAATGTACCGATTGACAAAGGGAATTGCATACGGGGTTTGATCGAATCCTCGACATCGTGGTTCATCCGATGACAACATCGAGGAGCATGTGGGAGCCAACATGGGTATCCAGATCCCGCTGTTGGTTATTGACCTGAGGTCATCTCGGTCATGTCTGCATGTCTCCCGAGCCCGTAGGGTCTACACACTTAAGGTTCGGTGACGCTAGGGTTATCAGGAAGACAAGTATGTGATTACCGAATGTTGTTCGGAATCTCGGATGAGATCCCGGACATCACGAGGAGTTCCGGAATGGTCCGGAGGTAAAGATTTATATAAGGAAAGTGGTTAAACGGACACCGGAAAGTTTCGCTGGCATACCGGTATTGTACCGGGGCCACCGGAAGGGTTCCGGGGGTCCACCGGATGGGGCCACCCCTCCCGGGGGGCCACATGGGCTGTGTGGGAGAGGGAGCCAGCCCCTAGTGGGCTGGGCGTGCCTCCCCACCTAGGCCCATGCGGCTAGGGCAAGGGGAGGGGAAACCCTAAAGGGGGCGCCCCCCTAGCTTGGGGGGCAAGCTACCCCTTTTCCCTCTCCCTTTGGCCGCCGCCCCCCTCTAGGGTTTCCCCTAGAGGGCCGGCCCCCTTGCCCCTCTCCTCCTATATATAGAGGGGTGAGGGGAGGGCTGCTAAACACAACTCAAGGCGCAGCCCCTCCCCTCCCCAACACCTCTCCTCCTCCGTACGTGCTTGGCGAAGCCCTGTCGGAGTACTTCTGCACCAACTACACCACGCCGTCGTGCTGCCGTTGGAGCTGCCTTCCTCAACCTCTCCTTCCTCCTTGCTGGATCAAGACGAAGGAGACGTCGTCCGTCCCGTACGTGTTTTGAACGCGGAGGTGCTGTCTGTTCAGCACTTGGTCATCGGTGATCCAAATCACGACGAGTACGACTCCATCATCACCATCCCCTTGAACGCTTCCGCACTCGATCTACAAGTGGTATGTAGATGAAAACTCTTCCCCTTGACTCGTTGCTTAGATGAACTCATAGATGGATCTTGGTGAAACCGTAGGAAATTTTTTAATTTTCTGCAACGTTCCCCAAAAGTGGCATCATGAGCTAGGTCTATGCGTAGTTCTCTTTGCACGAGTAGAACACAATTTTGTTGTGGGCGTAGATTTTGTCAACTTGCTTGCCGCTACTAGTCTTATCTTGCTTCAGCGGTATTGTGGGATGAAGTGGCCCGGACCAACCTTACACGTACGCTTACGTGAGACCGGTTCCACCGACTAACATGCACTAGTTGCATAAGGTGGCTGGCGGGTGTCTGTCTCTCCCACTTTAGTGGAAGTGGATTTGATGAAAAGGGTCCTTATGAAGGGTAAATAGAAGTTGGCAAGATCACGTTGTGGTTATTCGTAGGTAAGAAAACGTTCTTGCTAGAATCCAATTGCAGCCACGTAAAAGATGCAACAACAATTAGAGGACGTCTAACTTGTTTTTGCAGCAATTGTCATGTGATGTGATATGGCCAGAAGTTGTGATGAATGATGAATGATATATTGTGATGTATGAGATCATGTTCTTGTAATAGGAATCACGACTTGCATGTCGATGAGTATGACAACCGGCAGGAGCCATAGGAGTTGTCTTTAATTTGTATGACCTGCGTGTCATTGAAGAACGTCATGTAAACTACTTTACTTTATTGCTAAACGCGTTAGTCATAAAAGTAGAAGTAGTCGTTGGCGTGACAACTTCATGAAGACACGATGATGGAGATCATGGTGTCATACCGGTGACAAGATGATCATGGAGCCCCGAAGATGAAGATCAAAGGAGCTATATGATATTGGCCATATCATGTCACTACTTTATATAATTGCATGTGATGTATATTATGTTTATGCATCTTGTTTACTTAGAACGACGGTAGTAAATAAGATGATCCCTTATAACAATTTCAAGAAAATGTTCCCCCTAACTGTGCACCGTTGCTAAAGTTCGTCGTTTCGAAGCACCACGTGATGATCGGGTGTGATAGATCCTTACGTTCACATACAACGGATGTAAGACAGTTTTACACATGCAAAAACACTTAGGGTTAACTTGACGAGACTAGCATGTATAGACATGGCCTCGGAACACGGAGACCGAAAGGTCGAACACGAGTCGTATGGAAGATACGATCAACATGAGAATGTTCACCGACGATGACTAGTCCGTCTCACGTGATGATCGGACATGGCCTAGTCGACTCGGATCGTGTAACACTTAGATGACTAGAGGGATGTCTAATCTGAGTGGGAGTTCATTAAAATAATTTGATTGGATGAACTAAATTATCATGAACTTAGTCTAAAACCTTTTGCATAATATGTCTTGTAGATCAAATGGCCAATGCTCATGTCAACATGAACTTCAACGCGTTCCTAGAGAAAACCAAGCTGAAAGATGATGGCAGCAACTATACGGACTGGGTCCGGAACTTGAGGATCATCCTCATAGCTGCCAGGAAACAATATGTCCTAGAAGGACCGCTAGGTGACGCTCCCGTCCCAGAGAACCAAGACATTATGAATGCTTGGCAGTCTCGTGCTGATGATTACTCCCTCGTTCAGTGCGGCATGCTTTACAGCTTAGAACCGGGGCTCCAAAAGCGTTTTGAGCATCACGGAGCATATGAGATGTTCGAAGAGCTGAAACTAGTTTTCCAAGCTCACGCCCGGGTCGAGAGATATGACATCTCTGACAAGTTCTATAGTTGTAAGATGGAGGAAAATAGTTCTGTCAGTGAGCACATACTCAAGATGTCTGGGTTGCACAACCGTATGACCCAGCTGAATATTAACCTCCCTAATGAGGCGGTCATTGACAGAATTCTCCAGTCGCTCCCACCAAGCTACAAGAGCTTTGTGATGAACTAAAATATGCAGGGGATGGTAAAGACCATTCCTGAAGTATTTTCCATGCTGAAGTCAGCAGAGGTTGAAATCAAGAAAGAACATCAAGTGTTGATGGTCAATAAGACCACTAAGTTCAAGAAGGGCAAGGGTAAGAAGAACTTCAAGAAGGACGGCAAGGAGGTTGCCGCGCCTGGTAAACCAGTTACCGGGAAGAAGTCAAAGAATGGACCCAAACCTGAGACTGAGTGCTTTTATTGCAAGGGGAAGGGTCACTGGAAGCGGAACTACCCCAAATACTTAGCGGATAAGAAGGCCGGTAACACTAAAGGTATATTCGATATACATGTAATTGATGTGTACCTTACCAGTACTCGTAGTAACTCCTGGGTATTTGATACCGGTGCCGTTGCTCATATTTGTAACTCACAGCAGGGGCTGCGGAATAAGCGGAGACTGGCGAAGGACGAGGTGACGATGCGCGTCGGGAATGGTTCCAGAGTCGATGTGATCGCCGTCAGCACGCTACCTCTACATTTACCCACAGGATTAGTTTTGAACCTTAATAATTGTTATTTAGTGCCAAGTTTGAGCATGAACATTGTATCTGGATCTCGTTTAATATGAGATGGCTACTCATTTAAGTCTGAGAATAATGGTTGTTCGATTTATATGAGAGATATGTTTTACGGTCATGCTCCGATGGTCAATGGTTTATTCTTAATGAATCTCGAGCGTAATACTACACATATTCATAGCGTGAATACCAAAAGATGTAAAGTTGATAACGATAGTCCCACATACTTGTGGCACTGCCGCCTTGGTCACATTGGTGTCAAGCGCATGAAGAAGCTCCATGCTGATGGACTTTTAGAGTCTCTCGATTATGAATCATTTGACACATGCGAACCATGCCTCATGGGCAAGATGACCAAGACTCCGTTCTCCGGAACAATGGAGCGAGCAACCAACTTGTTGGAAATCATACATACTGATGTGTGCGGTCCAATGAGTGTTGAGGCTTGTGGAGGATATCGTTATGTTCTCACTCTCACTGATGACTTGAGTAGATATGGGTATGTCTACTTGATGAAACACAAGTCTGAGACCTTTGAAAAGTTCAAGGAATTTCAGAATGAAGTAGAGAATCAACGTGACCGAAAGATAAAATTACTACGATCGGATCGTGGAGGAGAATACTTAAGTCACGAATTTGGTACACACTTAAGGAAATGTGGAATCGTTTCACAACTCACGCCGCCTGGAACACCTCAGCGTAACGGTGTGTCCGAACGTCGTAATCGCATTCTATTGGATATGGTGCGGCCTATGATGTCTCTTACCAATTTACCACTATCATTTTGGGGATACGCTCTAGAGACAGCTACATTCACTTTAAATAGGGCACCGTCTAAATCCGTTGAGACGACACCGTATGAATTATGGTTTGGGAAGAAACCTAAGCTGTCGTTTCTAAAAGTTTGGGGATGCGATGCTTATGTCAAGAAACTTCAACCTGAAAAGCTCGAACCCAAGTCGGAAAAATGCGTCTTCATAGGATACCCTAAGGAAACCATTGGGTATACCTTCTACTTAAGATCCGAGGGCAAGATCTTTGTTGCCAAGAACGGATCCTTTCTGGAAAAGGAGTTTCTCTCGAAAGGAGTAAGTGGGAGGAAAGTAGAACTCGATGAAGTACTACCTCTTGAACCGGAAAGTAGTGCAGCTCAGGAAAATGTTCCTATGATGCCTACATCAACTGAAGAGGAAAATAATGATGATGATCAAGGTACTTCGGATCAAGTTGCTACTGAACTTCGTAGGTCCACAAGGACACGTTCCGCACCAGAGTGGTACGGCAACCCTGTCTTGGAAATCATGTTGTTAGACAACGGTGAACCTTCGAACTATGAAGAAGCTATGGCGGGTCCAGATTCCAACAAATGGCTAGAAGCCATGAAATCCGAGATAGAATCCATGTATGAAAACAAAGTATGGACTTTGACTGACTTGCCCGATGATCGGCGAGCGATAGAAAACAAATGGATCTTTAAGAAGAAGACGGACGCGGATGGTAATGTTACCATCTATAAAGCTCGACTTGTCGCTAAGAGTTATCAGCAAGTTCAAGGGATTGACTACGATGAGACTTTCTCTCCTGTAGCGAAGCTTAAGTCCGTCCGAATCATGTTAGCAATTTCCGCATACTATGATTATGAGATATGGCAGATGGACGTCAAAACGGCATTCCTTAACAGTTATCTTAAGGAAGAGCTGTATATGATGCAGCCGGAAGGTTTTGTCGATCCTAAGAACGCTAACAAAGTATGCAAGCTCCAGCGATCCATTTATGGGCTGGTGCAAGCATCTCGGAGTTGGAACATTCGCTTTGATGATATGATCAAAGCGTTTGGGTTTATGCAGACTTATGGAGAAGCCTGCGTTTACAAGAAAGTGAGTGGGAGCTCTGTAGCATTTCTCATATTATATGTAGATGACATACTTTTGATGGGAAATGATATAGAATTCTTGGACAGTATTAAGGCCTACTTGAATAAATGTTTTTCAATGAAGGACCTTGGAGAAGCTGCTTATATATTAGGCATCAAGATCTATAGAAATAGATCGAGACGCCTCGTAGGTCTTTCACAAAGCACATAACTTGATAAAATTTTGAAGAGGTTCAAAATGGATCAGTCCAAGAAGGGGTTCTTGCCTATATTGCAAGGTGTGAGATTGAGCTCGGCTCAATGCCCGACCACGGCAAAAGATATAGAAGAGATGAGTGTCATCCCCTATGCTTCAGCCATAGGATCTATTATGTATGCCATGCTGTGTACCAGACCTGATGTAAACCTTGCTGTAAGTTTGGTAGGAAGGTACCAAAGTAATCCCGGCAAGGAACACTGGACAGCGGTCAAGAATATCTTGAAGTACCTGAAAAGGACAAAGGACATGTTTCTCATTTATGGAGGTGACAAAGAGCTCGTCGTAAAGGGTTACGTCGACGCTAGCTTCGACACAGATCTGGATGACTCTAAGTCACAAACCGGATACGTGTATATGTTGAATGGTGGAGCAGTAAGCTGGTGCAGCTGCAAGCAGAGCGTGGTGGCGGGATCTACATGTGAAGCGGAGTACATGGCAGCCTCGGAGGCAGCGCACGAAGCTATTTGGGTGAAGGAGTTCATCACCGACCCAGGAGTCATACCCAATGCGTCGGGGCCGATCAAACTTTTCTGTGACAATACTGGAGCTATTGCCCTTGCGAAGGAGCCCAGATTTCACAAGAAGACCTGGCACATCAAGCGTCGTTTCAAGTCCATCCGTGAAAATGTTCAAGATGGAGACATAGAAATTTGCAAAGTACATACGGATCTGAATGTCGCAGATCCGTTGACTAAACCTCTCTCGCGAGAAAAACATGATCAGCACCAGAACTATATGGGTGTTTGATTCATCACAATGTAACTAGATTATTGACTCTAGTGCAAGTGGGAGGCTGTTGGAAATATGCCCTAGAGGCAATAATAAAAGTGTTATTATTATATTTCTTTGTTCATGATAATAGTCTTTTATTCATGCTATAACTGTATTATCCGGAAATCGTAATACACGTGTGAATACATAGACCATAACATGTCCCTAGTGAGCCTCTAGTTGACTAGCTCATTGGTCAACAGATAGTCGTGGTTTCCTGACTATGGACATCAGATGTCATTGACAACGGGATCACGTCATTAGGAGAATGACGTGATGGACAAGACCCAATCTTAAGCATAGCACAAGATCGTGTAGTTCATTTTGCTAGAGCTTTTCCAATGTCAAGTATCTCTTCCTTAGACCATGAGATCGTGTAACTCCCGGATACCGTAAGAGTGCTTTGGGTGTACCAAATGTCACAACGTAACTAGGTGACTATAAAGGTGCACTACAGGTATCTCCGAAAGTCTCTGTTGGGTTGACACGGATCGAGACTGGGATTTGTCACTCCGTATGACGGAGAGGTATCTCTGGGCCCACTCGGTAATGCATCATCACAATGAGCTCAAAGTGACCAAGTGTTTGATCACGGGATCATGCATTGCGGTACGAGTAAAGTGACTTGCCGGTAACGAGACTGAATGAGGTATTGGGATACCGACGATCGAGTCTCGGGCATGTAACGTACCGATTGACAAAGGGAATTGCATACGGGGTTTGATCGAATCCTCGACATCGTGGTTCATCCGATGACAACATCGAGGAGCATGTGGGAGCCAACATGGGTATCCAGATCCCGCTGTTGGTTATTGACCTGAGGTCGTCTCGGTCATGTCTGCATGTCTCCCGAGCCCGTAGGGTCTACACACTTAAGGTTCGGTGACGCTAGGGTTATCAAGAAGACAAGTATGTGATTACCGAATGTTGTTCGGAATCTCGGATGAGATCCCGGACATCACGAGGAGTTCCGGAATGGTCCGGAGGTAAAGATTTATATAAGGAAAGTGGTTAAACGGACACCGGAAAGTTTCGCTGGCATACCGGTATTGTACCGGGGCCACCGGAAGGGTTCCGGGGGTCCACCGGGTGGGGCCACCCCTCCCGGGGGGCCACATGGGCTGTGTGGGAGAGGGAGCCAGCCCCTAGTGGGCTGGGCGCGCCTCCCCACCTAGGCCCATGCGGCTAGGGCAAGGGGAGGGGAAACCCTAAAGGGGGCGCCCCCCCTAGCTTGGGGGGCAAGCTACCCCTTTTCCCTCTCCCTTTGGCCGCCGCCCCCCTCTAGGGTATCCCCTAGAGGGCCGGCCCCCTTGCCCCTCTCCTCCTATATATAGAGGGGTGAGGGGAGGGCTGCTAAACACAACTCAAGGCGCAGCCCCTCCCCTCCCCAACACCTCTCCTCCTCCATACGTGCTTGGCGAAGCCCTGTCGGAGTACTTCTGCACCAACTACACCACGCCGTCGTGCTGCCGTTGGAGCTGCCTTCCTCAACCTCTCCTTCCTCCTTGCTGGATCAAGATGGAGGAGACGTCGTCCGTCCCGTACATGTGTTGAACGCGGAGGTGCTGTCCGTTCAGCACTTGGTCATCGGTGATCCGAATCACGACGAGTACGACTCCATCATCACCATCCCCTTGAACGCTTCCGCACTCGATCTACAAGTGGTATGTAGATGAAAACTCTTCCCCTTGACTCGTTGCTTAGATGAACTCATAGATGGATCTTGGTGAAACCGTAGGAAAAATTTTAATTTTCTGCAACGTTCCCCAACAACCAACACATAGTTCCATCCATCCATATAACAAGTTCCACATTGTTCATCGATACAAAAGAAAAGCAGAAAGGGAAAACAGGCACTCCATCCCTGCAAGCTTCCATGAAGCGAATGAAATCTACAAAATTGGAAACAAGAAAGTTAGAAGAAGAAGACTAGAAGAAGAAGAA
This sequence comes from Triticum aestivum, assembly GCF_018294505.1. Taxonomy (NCBI): domain Eukaryota; kingdom Viridiplantae; phylum Streptophyta; class Magnoliopsida; order Poales; family Poaceae; genus Triticum; species Triticum aestivum. The sequence goes on from NC_057809.1 coordinate 103,766,851, forward strand.
GAAGTAAGCATACTTAGGTAAAATGGAGCTAACCTAGCTAATTATGCCATTTTGAGTGAACTAAGCATATTATGCCATTTTTGATATAAAGCAGCTAAGTATAGGTCATTATTGATCTATCCTAGGTAACTAAGCATATTAGAGCTAACTTAGGTCATTTTGGAGAAGAAGAAGAAGACTAGAAGAAGAAGAAGAACTAGAGGAAGAAGACTAGAAGAAGAAGAAGACTAGGAGGAGGAGAAGAAGAAGACTAGAAGAAGAAGGTTTTTACCCTTTCCTTCTCATTCTTCTTCTTTTATTCTTTCTTTTTCTTCTCTTTCTTCTTCTATTCTTTCTTTTTCTCCTCTTCCTTGTTTTTCTTTTTCTTATTCCTTATTTGTGTCATTTTAGAGCTTACATAGGTAATTATGCCATTTTTTAGCTAACTAAGCTTATTATGTCAATTTGGAGGAAAATAAGGTAAGTATAGGTCATTTTTGTGCTAACATAAGTAATTATGCCATTTTTGAGCTAACATAGGTAAAATGGATCATTTTGGAGATAACCTAGGTAAACTTGGTCATTTTGGAGCTAACCTAGGTAAAATGGATCATATTGGAGCTAACCTAGGTAAAATGGGTCATTTTGGAGCTAACCTAGCTAATTATGCCAATTTTGAGTTAATTAAGCATATTATGCCATTTTGGACATAAGTAAGCTAAGTATAGGTCTTTATTGAGCTAGCCTAGGTAACTAAGCATATTAGAGCTAATTTAGCATTTTAGAGCTAACTTAGGTAAAATTGATCATTTTAGAGCTAATGAAGCTTATTATGTCATTTTCGAGGAAAATTAACTAAATATATGACATATATGAGGTTACCAAGGTTGTTATGCCATTTCAAACCTAAGTAAGCTAATTATGCCATTTTTACATAATTAAGCTAAGTGTATGTCATTATTGAGCAAACCTAGGTAACTAAGCATATTAGAGATAACTTAGCATATTAGAGCTAACTTAGGTCATTTTGGAGGAAACAAAGCTAAGTATAGATCATTTCGGAGCTAAGTAAGCTAATTATGTCATTTTGGAGGAAGATAAAGTAAGTCTAGGTCATTTTGGTAAGCATTTTGGAGGAAATAAAGCTAAGTCTAGGTCTTTATTTATTTCTTAAGCAAAACACTAGAGAAAACTTGCCGTCATCACGGAGGTGAAGCACCGGTGTGGCTCGTGCCGGTACCACCACCTGGAGAAGGATTGTGTGATGTTTGTCTGGAGGCACGCTACACCAAAGATCATTTACACTGGTACGCATTGGTGCTATACAAATGGTTTTTAACCCCTTTCTGCGATGGCATTTGGAACCGTCACCTAGTGAGTGACGGCGATAGGGGGGTCCTTCTCACACAACCCAAAAACCGTCGGGTATAGGGAGCCAAGATGCATATATAGTAGTCCTACTCGCTTGTGCTTGCATTGCAATCATAGTCGGTATTCTGTGGTGCTATGTTTACGATGCGCGGACCATCACAAACGGTTCACTATTATAGAACGTGTATGATAAGCATACAATCACACACATTCGCTTTTCTCAAACCGTGTGCGATAACTAATTAAGAAGATTAGCTAATCGTCGTATGAGTGTCGGACAGGATTATGAAACGTCGGACCATCGTAACATTGTCGTACACGACAACTATCGCACACGCTATTTTGTGGTGCAACGTTTATGATGCATACTTCATCAGAAACAGTTCATGGCTGCGAATCGTGTATGATAAGGCAACTAACACAAACGTTTAGTTCGCCCGCACCATTTGTGATATTGTCTGACATCACACACGCTTTGCAAACGGCAACTGTGTGCATGCTTGCACACGTTTCCTCTCTATGAACCGTCTCGGATTATCGTGTATATCGCAAACGTTTGTGTTTTACCAACTGTGTGTGTTGTAACGACCTGAAGAGCGTAATTTCACCATAATTTAATTGCTGATATTTCAAATTGTACCAGATTTGAATTTGAATTTGAATGTATGCTACAGATTTATTCATATCCATCAGGTTCAAACAACCAATGCATTATTCGATTCATAGATACATATGTTCAAGAATTAAATAAGAACCAAATAAAGAACGATGAACCACAATTGTATACTTGTACTATTAAAGACGGCAAAGAAAGAGGCGAAATACATTCTGGTTGCTGAACAAGGTGAAGCAGAATGCCCATATTGTGCCCTCCTCCATGCAGAAGGCACGCACGAATCTAGTCCAACCCCTTGTGATGGACGGTCGCCCATCCTTTACGGTCTTCATGAAAACATCTAGATAATCATCGTGTTCTGGTAGAAATACTTTAACCTTTGCATGCCCACCAATCATGTAGTTTGAGAGGTAATCTTGAGTAAACTGCTTTGGCAACCACTGCAAAGGAAAAAGATTCAGACATTGTCATCTAACACAACTCATTATGGGCAGTAAAAAGAAGGCTGCAGAGTTCTTACTTACCATCATGCAGTTCATTGTTGTCTTGGATAAAGTGTAAAGAAATAGTTTAATTGCCATCTTTGGACCCATTTTACTAACAATCTTTATCAGCTTCCTCACTTGATGCTGGTTCATCGATATCTTATTGCCCCATATGCAGAAAGGGTCGAACCGCAGATCTTTACCAATGACATATGTATCGAAAAGCACCAAGTTAATATTAGAAGCTAAACAGCAATTGCACAATGATGTAGTACAACACTCTTTTATAATATCTTATAACATCCAATATACTCACATATTAGATGAATTAACATCTTATATTATGGTCCGGAAGGAGTTTAGTGCATTCTTACAAATTATTGGCTGATTAACTGCTGCTGTATCCATGGGTTACAGTTAGTTTGACCTAGTTTGGGCTCAAATAGCCCTAAAGTATATCTAAACATGAGGGCTAGTTTGAGCTAGTTTCATCTATAGCCCACCCAAAAAAACTATCCAACCGAAGAGGTGCTAATTGGAGCTAGTTCTCCTAGTGCATTTATTGTCAATCTAACCCTGCCATCCAAACAACTCTTTGGATGGAGTTAGTTCAGGGTGAGTCATGAGCTAGAAACTAACTATAACCTCTAGCTAAGTTGAGTATCCAAACAGGGTTGTGTTGTTGTTGTTGCTGCTACTCTTCTACGTATATCTAGACATCATCATAACATTAATGTAACACTCTTCCTTGTTGCTATGTAGCCTAGGATTGCATATTTAGACATTAAGTACAATGCATGTTGCTATGTAGCCTCAGATATATTACATATGGCCCTAGTTAACCTAACGATAAATGGGTTGCAGATATATTCAGTTAAAAGTCCGATGCACCGATTAGTCCCTTATCAGCCCCGACCTATATGGTACCAGCTACCGATATCCTAAACAGTGAGCATATATAAGCCATGGGATGAAACTAATCTCGATGGAAAACAACAGTCATTTCCAAAATTGTCCTGTGTAGGTACATCGAGAAGCATGTTATGCACAATAGGCTAAACATCAACCAAAATTATCCATGGCAGACAAAATAATCTCCAAAAGATAGCTTCAGTGTGCAGGTTTAAGCATGCTAGTAAAGCAAAACAAGTGGAAAGGTGTGTTAACTGCAACAGGCCTAACATTTAACAACAAGCAAACATAGTCATTCAAACTGGTATTGTGTCGGTCTAAGTACACTGGTTATTGTTAAATAAAAATGGAAAGGCGTGTTAACTACAAGATGCAGCAACCAAATGTAGTCATTCATAGTGGTATTGTTGAAACTGGTAGTGATGAAATTGAACTGCACAGTTCACACTTGCACATATAGACCATCACGCTGTGAATAACTGGAATAAACAAGGCATACTACGAACAACCAAAGATAGCATTTGAAACTGGACATATGCTAACTACAAACAACTGAACAATCAAAAAACTTTAAAAGAGGCATATGCTAGTGATAATAGGCTTAACAACAAGCAAATATATGCATTCCTATCGGTATGTTTAAAATTGGATTGATGAAATGTACTACACAATAAATAATTGCACATATAGAGCATCACATTGTAAACAACTGAAATAAACAAGGCATACTGCAAACAACTAGATATAGCAATTAAAACCGGACATATTCTCATTACAGTACAAAAGGGACTTGAGAAAACAAATCATGGGTTTCCCCCTGTGAAGAGGCACGGCAAAACAAATCATGGGTTTCCTCACTTTTCACAGATGGGCTCGTTCCCGGGGGAAGAGCACGGACCATGGATGCGCTCCATGTTGTCCCAGATGGGCTCCCTCCCCTTGGAAGAGCACGGCTGTAGGGTGCCCTCCCTGATGTCGCAGACGGGTGCTTTCCCCTTGGAAGAGCAGATGGGCTCTTTTCCCTTGGAAGATCCGGAGAGGGTGACCTCCTCGTGGTCGCTGTCGATGAGGTCTGACTTGGAAGCTGTGGATACCAAGCCAGCGTCGCAGAACGTGTCCTTCAGAAATGACAAAAGGGGCTCACTGGCGATGTAGGATGGCAAATTGTTGACAGTGATCCAGAGGAGATCAGCGGCGGGGCCATGGATGAGATCGACGGTGGTTGAACCCGAGGGGTTGGGGTGGGCCACTTAACCTGTGACATAGCCCGCCTCAGGCCACCGCTGTCGATGACCTCGATGTCGTAGCCGGTGGCCGAGACATGCACGCATATTCTAGCCCATTGCTTGAGTGCCTGCCGCCAGTAATGGTCGTCAGCTTCCTCGGCAACGTCGGGCAAAGAGACCGTGATACACCTCTTTTGGCCCAGTCGCTCCTTGAGCTCCACGAGAAGCGTAGCCGGGCTTAGGCTACGACGCTCTAAAGTGGGGGATGGGGATCTGCGGGAAAGGGGGTGTTTGGCAGGCGTCATCTAAGAAACTTAGGGCGGCCTGGGTATGGAGATCGGTGGGTAAGCTGCACGGGCAAACCGACAAATGTTGACCAGGGAGGCCTTGCGACGGCAGCGGCGGGTGAGGGAGTCCTGGACTAAGGGGTCCTCGGGTGTCCGATCTATTGGATATGGGCCGGACCGATGGGCCGTAAGGATACAAAGACCGAAGACTCCACCCGTGTCCGGATAGGACTCTCCTTGGCATGGAAGGCAAGCTTGGCGACCAACTATGAAGATTCCTTTCTTTGTAACCGACCTTGTGTAACCCTAGATCCCTCCCGTGTCTATATAAACTGGAGGGCTAGGTCCCTAGATAGGACGAATCCTCATAATCATAGCCAGACTAGACTTTTAGGGTTTAGTCATTACAATCTTGTGGTAGATCAAATCTTGTAATACTCATATTCATCAAGATCAATCAAGCATGACGTAGGGTATTACCTCCATAGAGAGGGCCCGAACCTGGGTAAAACATTATGTCCCCTGTCTCATGTTACCATCGACCTTAGACGCACAGTTCGGGACCCCCTACCCGAGATCCACCGATTTTGACACCGACATTGGTGCTTTCATTGAGAGTTCCACTGTGTCGTCCCCAAAAGGTTTGATGGCCCCTTCAATCATCAACAACGATGTTGTCCAAGGTGATACCTTCCTCCCTGGACAGATCTTCGTGTTCGGTGGCTTCACACTGCGGGCTAACTCACTTGGCCATCTAGAGTAGATCGATAGCTATGCCCTGGCCATCAGGTCGGATTTGGGAGCTTGAACTACGTTACAGACATCCGTGGAGACTTGATCTTCGCCGAATTCGAGACCGCGGCAACCACTCCGGGCCACCCCGATGGACATGACCTAAATTAGTCATCGGACCGCATCTAGGAGATAGCTCCTGTAACCACTCTGGCCTTAGATCCGGAGCATACTGTGCCATCCAAGGACCAGATGCTCAACCCCACCACGGAGGCCACAGATTCCCCGGCGTGGAGCTGTACATGGACTTAACCTCACACGATATCTATGTCACTAGAACCCCGGACTTGTCTCCGGCAATAAATTCTGAATCGTGTGAGTCTGCGGACGCCGAACTTGATCGTTTATCGATCTTTGAATTCAGCGTCAAAGACATCTTCCAGCACTCGCCTTTGGGCGATGTGCTAAACTCATTAAAAAATCTATCCTTAGCGGGGGATTCACAACCAAACTATATCCGGTTTGAACTAGAAGCTGATGACAGGGAATTTCGCTCCCCACCCGCCACCCACTTCATAGCCACTGTCGAAGACTTAACTGACATGCTCGATTACGGCTCCGACGACATCGACGGTATGGACGGCAATACCGGAGAAGAAGAGGCCCAGGACCCGCCGTTCACCGGACGCTGGATGGCCACTTCCTCTTATGATGTATACATGGTGGATGCACCAAAGGAGAATAACGGCGATGACAAAGAAGATCCAGTTGAGGATAAACCTCCTGAGATACAATCGAAATGCCGGCATCAGCGGCGCCGCTCTAAGTCACGCTGCAGTAAAGATAGCAACACCAGCACAGGAGAAGATAACACCCCGGAAGGTGCCAAAGACAACGAAGACCCTGTTGACGTAGCTACTGAACATGATGAACGGGAAGATGGGCAGGTTAGCCCTAGTAAACAGTCCATGCAGGAGGACTTGGAGGACAGTAATTATCTTCCACTCTCTGAGGATGAGGCGAGCCTCGGCACAGAGGATTTCGTCGTGCCTGAGGAACCTCTAGAGAAGGAGCGCTTCAAGCGCCAGCTAATAGCCACTGCAAGGAGCCTGAAAAAGAAGCAGCAATAGCTTCAAGCTGACCAAGATATGCTCAATGATAAATAGACTAATGTCCTAGCAGCTGAAGAATACGGCCTCAAGCGCCCGGCCAAAAGCTACCCGAAGCGCAAATTACTACCTCAGTTCGACGATGAGGCGCCGGAACACATACCACCATCGCGCAATGCGGCTGACCGACCACCACGTGGCTGGGACAAAGCGGCAACTCAAGCTGAACACCAGCCCGCCCCACCTCATCGCAGAGGCAGAGGTAAATTAGCTCATGGTCATACATATGACCTTCAACATGACCTGAACAATAAAGCAGGACATACCAGATCGATCTACGGATCGCGAGGATGTGCCCCGACACGCGACGACGGCCATCTATGCGTACGTGACAAACCTAGTCATGCGCGGGCTGAAAGCCACAGACGGACCCCATCAGAGCTACGTCATGATATGGCCCGATATAGAGGCGCTGCACACCCTCATTGCTTCACCGACGAAGTCATGGAACATGAATTCCCAAAGGGGTTTAAACCCATGAATATAGAATCATATGATGGCACCATAGACCCCGCGATATGTATCGAAGACTTCATCCTCCACATTCATATGGCCCACAACGATGACCTTCATGCCATTAAATACCTCCCCTTGAAACTCAAAGGACCAGCATGGCACTGGTTGAACAGCCTGCCCGAAAACTCCATCGGCAGCTGGGAGGACTTGGAAGAAGCCATCCTTGATAACTTCCAAGGTACATGCATTCGACCTCCGGACGCTGATGACTTAAGCCATATAGTTCAACAGCAAGGAGAGTCCGCTAGGAAATTCTGGACCAGGTTCCTAACTAAAAAGAACAAGATAGTCGACTGTCTGGATGCCAAAGCCCTAGCGGCCTTTAAACACAACATCTGCGACGAATGGCTCGCCCGCCACCTCGGCCAAGAGAAGCCAAAGTCCATGACGGCCGTCACAGCACTCATGACCCGCTTTTGCGCGGGCAAGGATAGTTGGCTGGCTCGTAGCAAAAACAATGCAAGCGCCGCTGGCACCCCTGAAGCTAAAAATAGCAATGACAAGTCTCGACGCAACAGGTACAAACATCAAAATAACAATGACAACACCGAGGATACGGTGGTCAATGCCGGATTCACTGGCTCTAAGCCTGGTCAGGGAAGAAGCCGTTCAAAAAGAACAATTCGGGCCCATCTAGCCTGGACCGCATACTCGATCGTCCGTGTCAGATTCATGGCACCCCAGACAAACCACCCAATCATACCAATAGAGATTGTTGGGTTTTTAAACAGACCGGCAAGTTAAATGCTGAAAACAAGGATAAGGGATCACAAAGCGAAGACGATGACGAGGAGCCACGGCCGCCGAACACAGGGGGACAGAATAAGTTCCCTTCTCAGGTCAAAATGGTAAACATGATATACGCTACCCACATCCCCAAGAGGGAGCGCAAGTGTGCGCTCAGGGACGTCTACGCGATAGAGCCAGTCGCCCCAAAATGTAATCCATGGTCATCATGCCCGATTACTTTTGATCGCCGGGATCATCCGACCAGTATCTGTCATGGCGGTTCAGTCGCACTGGTCTTGGACCCAATAATTCATGGGTTCCACCTAACGCGAGTCCTGATGGACGGTGGTAGTAGCCTCAACTTGCTCTATCAGGATACAATGCGCAAAATGGGCATTCATCCATCACGGATCAAACCCACAAAGACTACCTTCAAAGGAGTCATACCAGGTGTAGAGGCCCGCTGTACGGGCTCAATCACGCTCGAGGTTTTCTTCAGATCTCTGGACAATTTCTGAAGCGAGGAGTTAATCTTCGACATAGTCCCCTTTCGCAGCGGCTATCACGCACTGCTCAGACGGACCACATTCGCCTGATTCAACGCAGTGCCACACTATGCTTATCTCAAGCTCAAGATGCCCGGTCCACGTGGCGTCATAACAGTGAATGGAAATACGGAACGCTCCCTCCATACAGAAGATCACACAGCTGCCTTAGTAGCAGAAGTACAGAGCGGACTTCTCAGGTAGAACCTTAATTCGGCTGCCGAGCCCACGGACACCGTCAAGAGGGTCCGAACTACCCTGCAGCAGGATAGCTCGGCTCGTCAGGAGCTAGACTAGAAATTTGGCCTCTGTCTCAGCCCTGGTAAAGCAGTGGCATTCGCACCACGCATACATAACTACGCACTCAAAATTCCATGGGCAGGCATAGCTAGTTTGTGATCCACAATACGGCTCAACCGGCACCGGATACACACATACTTCCACTTTTATTCGTTTCCTTTTCAGATTTCAATCCCGCAGGCCTCGTCGGATGGCCTAATCACCAGCCCTCTTGAAGGATGAACACACCAATACGGCGAGAAACACAGGTGTACAGGGGAATTTCGAGGTGGTTTTGTTAACAATCACTCTACCTGTTTGTCAGGACCCATATGCATCTCTCCCCTGGTTTTTGGCATATTAAATAGCATGTTCCTTATCGCACTACTTGTATCAATGCACCTTGACATATTAATCAAATTACAATGAAAACAGTTCGTGGCTGGAGCTTTAAAGCCCCAGCTTATTACCTTTTGCACCCTTTCTGTTTTCTTTCCTTTTTATTCTTTTTTCTCTTCTTCTTCCCTGTGGGTAACCCCATCAGGTAGCACCCGTACACTTTGGTATGTTTGATGTTTGCCAGGGGCTTCATAGCACCCCACACTACGGCAACAAAAGTCTGAACACCTTTTATAGTATAGTTCGGCACCCCGAATTTAGCATTATATGCATTGGCTCCGAATCATGTCTTTGGTCAATAGTTGGGTTGCCCGGCTCCTGTGCTTGCTACCTTACGTTCCGCTATATTGGCTAAGGTAGTAAAGGGAGAACTACTGCGATTGTGCCTTGGTTTATCAAAGGAGCACCTCAGTAGAGAAAGCCTAAAACTGACTGTCATGATGCGGCGAGAGTCGGTCAGCTGTTCAGAGGTTGCAAATCGTTGGAGATTTCTTCCGCATTACACGAAGATCGGTATTTCCCGATCAGACACTTATAGCACTCTGGTTCCGATACCAGGGGCTGCGCCCATGTTTTTATCATCAAACTCCTATGGCTAAGTGAGGGCGTTAAAGCTGCATAGTCTGATTGCCTGGTTCGTTGCGCTAAACAACTCCTTCAAGGACCATATAATTGGATCAAGATTGTTTAGATTCCATCCCGAACACCTCCGTACTACCTACATGGGGGCAGAAGCCAACGACTAGTTAACCCTCAGATTTCATACAACACGGCCGCACAAGAGGTAAAATTTAAAAACATAACAAGCATTATATCACAAATCCACTTTGTTCTATCATACAAAGTAGAAGGAACTTGAATACATTCATTCAAAGATAACATCCTGCGAACATTGCGTTGCTACAATGCGAGACCCCTCTAGGACATCTGCAAAATAGCGCTGGTGTAGGATCTAGAGGTAGATGTGTCTAGAAGGGGGGTGATTAGACACTTAATGCTAAAGTTGCAATCTTTAAGCTTTTTCGGTTTAAGTGGAGTTTAGGCACAATTTCAACATACACAATACATATCAAGCAAGCATGCAAAGAGTATATGAGCAGCAGAATGTAAAGCATGCAACTTGCAAGAACGTAAAGGGAAGGGTTTGGAGAATTCAAACGCAATTGGAGACACGGATGTTTTTCCCGTGGTTCGGATAGGTGGTGCTATCCTACATCCACGTTGATGGAGACTTCAACCCACGAAGGGTAACGGTTGCGCGAGTCCACGGAGGGCTCCACCCACAAAGGGTAACGGTTGCGCGAGTCCACAAAGGGCTCCACCCACAAAGGGTCCACGAAGAAGCAACCACCCACAAAGGGTCCACGAAGAAGCAACCTTGTCTATCCCACCATGGCCATCGCCCACACAGGACTTGCCTCACTAGCGATTGATCTTCACAAAGTAGGCAATCTCCTTGCCCTTACAAACTCCTTGGTTCAACTCCACAATCTTGTCGGAGGCTCCCAAGTGACACCTAGCCAATCTAGGAGACACCACTCTCCAAGAAGTAACAAATGGTGTGTAGGTAATGAACTCCTTGCTCTTGTGCTTCAAATGATAGTCTCCCCAACACTCAACTCTCTTTCATAGGATTTGGATCTGGTGGAAAGAAGATTTGAGTGGAAAGCAACTTGGGAAAGGCTAGAGATCAAGATTCATATGGTAGGAATGGAATATCTTGGTCTCAACACATGAGTAGGTGGTTCTCTCTCAGATATAGGATGCTGGAAGTGTAGGCTTAGTCTGATGGCTCTCTCCATGAATGAAGAGGAGGTGGAGGGGTATATATAGCCTCCACACAAAATCCAACCATTACACATAGTTTTCCAATCTCGGTGGGACCGAATCAACAAACTCGGTCGGACCGAAAATGTAAACCTAGTGACCGTTAGAGATTTTCGGTGGGACTGACATGCAACTCGGTAGGACCGATATGGTTATGGTTTGGGCATAACGTAATCTCAGTGAGACCGATTACACAAACTTGGTGAGACCGAATTTGGTAATTAGCTAACCAGAGAGTTGGTCAGGCAAACTCGGTGGGACCGATTTGCTCTTTCGGTGAGACCGAGAAGTTACAAAAAGGAAACACTGAATTTACATTGCAATCTTGGTGGGACTGATTGCATATTTTGGTGGGACCAAAATATTGCAATAGGTAACAGAGAGTTTGCAATCCCATCTCGATGAGACCGAGATCCCTATCGGTAGAACCGAATTGCTAGGGTTTGGCAGTGGCTTATGACAAGTGAAACTCGGTGGCGCCGGATAGAAAGAATCGGTAGGACCGAGTTTGGCTTTGGGTTTAGGTCATATGTGGAAGTGGGAAAGTAGCTGAGGATTTTGGAGCATATCATTAAGCACATGAAGCAAGAGGCTCATTAAGCAACACCTCATCCCTCCTTGATAGTATTGGCTTTTCCTATGGACTCAATGTGATCTTGGATCACTAAAATATAAAATGAAGAGTCTTGAGCTTGAAGCTTTAGCCAATCCTTTGTCCTTAGCATCTTGAAGGAGTTCCCACAACCTTTAGTCCATGCCACTCCATTGTTGAACTTATCTGAAACATGCTAGATAGAAATGTTAGTCCAACAAGAGATATGTTGTCATTAATTACCAAAACCACCTAGGGAGCACTTGTGCTTTCAATCTCCCCCTTTTTGGTAATTGATGGCAACATACATCAAAGCTTTAGATAAGGATATAAAGAACAGCAAGTAAAGCTTTGGAAGGACATGTAACAAGCATAGGCTCCCCCTAAATGTATGCACTCATGTAACTATGAAATATAGAGGCATGTGAGAGCATAACCATGACAGAGTGGGCAATGTGTTACATGTATCTTGGCCATATGCATCAGAGTAAAAGATTATCAAGGAAAATACCTTCATGCTCATGAGTCCTTCTTGCAAACAGTATGTACATAAGCAAGAACTCCTCATACTCATGATTTTGATGCATATACTTACCTTGTGGTCTTGAGTTGGCTTAGCATGGAATGAATCCTGCACAAACAAGGTTAGATAACACAGGTACATCCACTAGCCAGAGGAAACAAAAGAAACCACAAGAATGCCAAGACTGGGATGACATGTAGAGAGTGAGTACAAGGTACCACATTGGATTCAACATGTCCCCAAGAATAAATATATGCAAAGAATTTGACTGATTTCTTTCCCTTAGGTGTCTTGCTCCCCCTAAATCTGACATGGGATATTGGGAGAAGATAGGGAACAGAAAATCAGAGCTGAAAGATATGAATAGAACTTAATTCAACTGAGTACATATGAACTGTCTTTCCCCCAAAAAGACATGTGGCATCTCTCCTCTTGAACATCAAGCATCTGGGATCCTTGAGTATTCTCTCCCCCTGGAGATTTCTTTCTCCCCCTTAATATTTGGGATCCTTGAGTATTCTCTCCCCCTTAGTACTTTCTCCTTCGTAGGTGATAAGCTTTTGATGTGATCTCTCTTTCCCCGATGATAAGCTTTGATGTGATCTCTCTCTCCCCCTTTGACATCAATTTCCAAGAAGGTTTTTCCTGGAATCCGTCGAATAGGTTTGGTCCTTGAGATTCAGCACAAAGCAGTGAATAAGACTGTGATGCTTGTAGAGGACAAGATTCATTGAGTGGAGCTGGATCAGAAGAAATATAGAATAAGTGGCAAACTGTTTTTCTGATTGCAAAGTCGGTGGCACCGAGTGGCATATTTCGGTGGTACCGAAAAGATTCGGTTGGACCGAAAATTGCAAGTCGGTGAAACTCGGTTTGCCACTTATTCCTAGACATGTAGGATCTCACAAAGATTTGCAATGAATTACCTGAAGGATTTGCAAGGTATTAAATGCAGAAAATGCATAATAAAAACAAAGAGAAAAGAGAAGAAACTGAAAGATCTAGATGAAGTTTTTTTTTGTTTTTGAAAAAGAGAAAGAAACTAAACATGCATGAGACAAATGCAATAATACAGAAAAGAACACAAGAGAACTTCATCTAGAGTTGGGCGGTGACATAGTCACCTATGTTAGAGTATATTGACTTAGGAGTCAAGTGAGAACACTTGATCATAGGTCATACTCATCGTTTAAGCTCAAAATGGGGTTACCATTTTTTGTTTAAGCATCTTGATGTATTCACATCTTGTTGAGTTGCTTTGACTCATGTCTTGGATTAAAGCTTCTCTAAGATGGAATAACATACCTTGGGTGGTGGTGTGGTTCTTGCTCATGTAGTTGAACTTGTGTGGGTGCTCAAGGTTGATGTAGCTCATCAAGAGTTGGGAGCACCACTTGGAGTTTGAGTTCATCTACCTACATGGGTTAGTTCTTTGCAAGGAAGAGCACTTGTGTATCCAAAAATGACAATCATGAAGCTCAACGTAGAATTTGTCAAAGGATATGTTTGAATGGTTTTGTGCTTCCTTGTCTTCAACCACCATTGTGTAGAGTCTTGGTGATGTAGAGATTGCTCAAGATGTGAGTGAGTCGCAATCTCATGGAATTAGATTCAACCAAGCACCTACATGGGTTAGACAACATGTAAGGTGCAAATATATCCAAGACATAAGATAGTTATCATAAGAGATATATCATGGATTAGTCATAAGCTCATGTCTTGCATGTATCCAACGGAGTTTCTACTCCAAGTTCGAAGCATCAATGATGTTCAATTCTCCTCTCAACCTGCAAAACACTTTCTCATCAAGTGGTTTAGTAAATATATCTGCTAATTGCTTATCGGTGCGAACATGCTTAAGATTAATGTGACCCTTAGCAACATGATCTCGAATGAAATGATGACGAACTTCAATATGCTTAGTTTGAGAATGTTGTACAGGATTATGACCAATTTTGATAGCACTTTCATTGTCACAAAGCAGTGGAACATGTTTCACATAAATCCCATAATCTTTAAGAGTTTGGGTCATCCAAAGTAATTGAGCACAACATGAACCAGTGGCAATGTATTCCGCTTCAGCGGTGGATAAGGATACCGAGTTTTGTTTCTTGGAAGACCAAGACACAAGAGATCTCCCAAGAAATTGACAAGTACCCGAAGTGGACTTTCTATCAACCTTGTCTCCGGCATAATCCGAGTCAGAATAGCCAACAAGATCAAAAGAAGACCTCTTAGGATACCAAATGCCAAAATTTGGTGTATGGATTAAATATCTCACTATCCTTTTCACAGCCTTAAGATGACATTCTTTAGGAGCAGCTTGATATCGTGCACACATGCACACACTTAGCATAATATCGGGACATGAAGCACATAGGTATAACAATGAACCAATCATAGAGCGATAAACCTTTTGATCAACCGGTTCACCATCTTTGGTTAAATCATTATGTCCACTAGTAGGCATGGGTGTAGACATACCTTTGCATTCTTGCATATTGAACTTCTTGAATAAGTCCTTGGTGTACTTTGTTTGAGAGACAAATGTACCTTCCTTAGTTTGCTTGATTTGCAAACCGAGAAAGAATTTGAGTTCACTCATCATAGACATCTCAAACTTCTCTGACATTAGCTTTCCAAACTTTTCACTAAAGAGAGGGTTAGTTGAACCAAATATGATATCATCGACATAAATTTGGCATACAAATAGTTCTCCATTAACCCTTTTAGTAAAAAGAGTAGAATCAATTTTACCAATTTCAAAACCACTTGAAGTAAGGAACTTGGTCAAGCATTTATACCATGCTCTAGGAGCTTGTTTAAGACCATAAAGAGCTTTGTGAAGTTTGTAAACATGATTTGGTTTTTTAGGATTGACAAAGCCGGGAGGTTGTTTGACATAAACTTCCTCCTCTATTTCACCATTTAGAAAAGCACTTTTAATGTCCATTTGGTACAAGGTGATATTATGGTGATTAGCATAGGCAAGTAAGATGCGAATGGACTCAAGTCTAGCAACGGGAGCATATGTCTCACCATAGTCCATACCTTCGACTTGTGTGCATCCTTGGGCGACGAGACGTGCTTTGTTGTGAACCACTTGTCCATCTTCATCTTGCTTGTTGCGAAACACCCATTTGGTACCAATGATGTTGTGGTTGTTGTCGGGCTTCTCAACCAATGTCCAAACTTGGTTTCTCTCAAAATTGTGTAGCTCTTCATGCATAGTGTTTATCCAATCCGGATCTTCCAATGCTTCTTCAACCTTCATAGGTTCAATGCTAGAGATGAATGAATAGTTTTCACAAAAGTTAGCTAAACGAGTTTTTGAGCGAGTGATTCTCCCGGTTTGTATATCATTGAGGATTTGCTCGACGGGATGATCTTTGGCAATTCTTGCTCGAACTCGTGGGAGCTTTTCCTTGGGTCTTCGTTGAACATCTTCTTCATCTTGTTCTTCTTCTTGGCCTTCTTCATTGTTGACGTCGTCGTTCTCTTGTCGTGGTGGAGAAGGAGGTTGTTGATGTTCGTCTTGATGTATTTCCTCGTCTTCTTCATCTTGGTGTGTTCCACATGTGGATGCTTCCGTGTTGATTCTTGGTTCGCCTTGTCGTGAAGTAGAAGCTTCCACTTGGACGGATGAAGTACTCTCCTTCACCTCCGTTGGACGAATTTTGCCAATGGACAAGTCTTGGATTGCTTCTGAAGGGTCTTTGTCTCCTACATCAATTGGCAATTGCTCTACTTGCGAGCCATTAGATTCATCAAACTTCACATCTACCATCTCGTCAACCTTTCGGGTGAAATTGTTGTAGACACGGTAAGTGTGAGAGTTTGAGCCATAACCGAGTAGAAAACCTTCATGAGATTTAGGAGCAAACTTTGAACGACGATGCTTATCAAGAATGTAGCACTTTGAGCCGAATACTAGAAAGTATCCAACTTGGGGTTTGTTACCGGTGAGAAGCTCGTATGCCGTCTTGCCGAGTAGCTTGTGAAGATATAAGTGATTTGTTGCGTGACAAGTTGTCTCAACCGCTTCTGCCCAAAAGTGCTTCAGCGTCTTGTATTCATCAAGCATCGTTCTTGCCATTTCGATGAGCGTCCGGTTCTTCCTCTCAACAACTCCATTTTGTTGAGGTGTGTACGTGGCCGAGAACTCGTGTGAAATCCCTTCTTCGCCAAGAAAGGTGTCCACATTTGTGTTCTTGAACTCCGTTCCATTGTCACTCCGAACCTTCTTGATCTTCACGTCAAACTGATTTTGGGCCTTCCTAGCGAAGTTTCTGAAGATCTTCTGGACCTGCGACTTGTCATTAAGAAAGAACACCCACGTAAATCTTGAAAAATCATCAACTACAACTAGACCAAAAGAATTTCCACCGAGACTCTTGTAGGCGTTGGGACCAAAAAGATCCATATGAAGTAGCTCGAGTGGCCTCCTTGTGGTCATGATGTTCTTCACAGGATGTCTTCCTCCAACCTGTTTACCTGCTTGACAAGCACTGCAAAGTCTATCCTTATCAAATATGACATCGTTAACTCCAAGGATATGATTTCCTTTAATAAGCTTGTCAAGGTTTCTCATGCCAACGTGACCTAGTCGCCTATGCCACAACCAACCTTTTGAGGATTTAGCAACAAAGTAAGTTTTAGGTTGTGCCTTTTTAGAGAAATCGACAATGTAAAGATCACCTCTACGCATACCGGTAAAGACCATTTTATTATTGTCTCGATGAAATACTTGGCAATCTACCTTAGTAAATAGGACATTCAAACATAAATCAGCAAGTCTAGATACTGAAAGTAAGTTGTAGCCAAGAGATTCAACGAGCATGACATTTTGAATGGAACTATCATGTGAGATGGCCACCTTACCAAGGCCAATCACTTTACCCTTTGAATTATCACCAAAGGTGACATATTTTCGAGGGCCGTCATTTTCAGCAAGCTCACGAAACATCTCTTCATCTCCGGTCATATGATCAGTACATCCACTATCAAGAACCCATTCCTTTCCTCCTGATTCATATCCCCGAAGATTTGCCATAAGACCGAAATGTCTCATTGCATCATCAAGATCGAAGTCACTATCATCATCATCATAGTATCCATGTTCATCATGATCTTGTGACTCATCATTTCCTAGAGAGGGTAATTCATTAGATAAATGATCATCAAAGTGGTCACTTTTATGAATTCTTATAGCTTTGAATATGATATCACTAATGATTCCAACATCTCCTTTAGCATGCTTAAGATTGGTAAGTTCAAATAGACAATTACCAAAACTAGGATCACTAGAGTTCATCTTACTCAAGGCAATAGATTTATGGAGAATTTCATCCAAAGTTTTCAAGGAATGATCGGGAAATCGTTCCTCAAGAAATTTCCATATAGTATAGGCACAATTAAGAGTAGGCAAACTAGCAATCAAATTTTTGGGCAATCCTCTAATGATGAGCTCAATAGTTCTAAGATTGCGAATCATGTCAATATCTTCATCTAGGGTAGGATGCAAAGGATCAATATGAGGTGCACAAGGGCTAGCAATATACTTGTTCAAATGATACTGATTGAAGATTACAAGCATCTCATTTTTCCACTCATGAAAATACTCTCCATCATGTCTAAGACTCCCTAAAGTAGACACATCCATCTTCCTCCAATGGTGATTAAACCAAGGCAATGGAGACCAAAGCTCTGATACCACTTGTAGGATCTAGAGGTAGATGTGTCTAGAGGGGGGGTGATTAGACACTTAATGCTAAAGTTGCAATCTTTAAGCTTTTTCGGTTTAAGTGGAGTTTAGGCACAACTTCAACATACACAATACATATCAAGCAAGCATGCAAAGAGTATATGAGCAGCGGAATGTAAAGCATGCAACTTGCAAGAATGTAAAGGGAAGGGTTTGGAGAATTCAAACGCAATTGGAGACACAGATGTTTTTCCCGTGGTTCGGATAGGTGGTGCTATCCTACATCCACGTTGATGGAGACTTCAACCCACGAAGGGTAACGGTTGCGCGAGTCCACGGAGGGCTCCACCCACAAAGGGTAACGGTTGCACGAGTCCACAAAGGGCTCCACCCACAAAGGGTCCACGAAGAAGCAACCACCCACAAAGGGTCCACGAAGAAGCAACCTTGTCTATCCGACCATGGCCATCGCCCACACAGGACTTGCCTCACTAGCGATAGATCTTCACGAAGTAGGCGATCTCCTTGCCCTTACAAACTCCTTGGTTCAACTCCACAATCTTGTCAGAGGCTCCCAAGTGACACCTAGCCAATCTAGGAGACACCACTCTCCAAGAAGTAACAAATGGTGTGTAGGTAATGAACTCCTTGCTCTTGTGCTTCAAATGATAGTCTCCCCAACACTCAACTCTCTTTCATAGGATTTGGATCTGGTGGAAAGAAGATTTGAGTGGAAAGCAACTTGGGAAAGGCTAGAGATCAAGATTCATATGGTAGGAATGGAATATCTTGGTCTCAACAAATGAGTAGGTGGTTCTCTCTCAGATATAGGATGCTGGAAGTGTAGGCTTAGTCTGATGGCTCTCTCCATGAATGAAGAGGAGGTGGAGGGGTATATATAGCCTCCACACAAAATCCAACCATTACACACAGTTTTCCAATCTCGGTGGGACCGAATCAACAAACTCGGTCGGACCGAAAATGTAAACCTAGTGACCGTTAGAGATTTTCGGTGGGACTGACATGCAACTCGGTAGGACCGATATGGTTAGGGTTTGGGCATAATGTAATCTCGGTGAGACCGATTACACAAACTCGGTGAGACCGAATTTGGTAATTAGCTAACTAGAGAGTTGGTCAGGCAAACTCGGTGGGACCGATTTGCTCTTTCGGTGAGACCGAGAAGTTACAAAAAGGAAACACTGAATTTACATTGCAATCTCGGTGGGACCGATTGCATATTTCGGTGGGACCGAAATATTGCAATAGGTAACAGAGATTGCAATCCCATCTCGGTGAGACCGAGATCCCTATCGGTAGAACCGAATTGCTAGGGTTTGGCAGTGGCTTATGACAAGTGAAACTCGGTGGCGCCGGATAGAAAGAATCGGTAGGACCGAGTTTGGCTTTGGGTTTAGGTCATATGTGGAAGTGGGAAAGTAGCTGAGGATTTTGGAGCATATCATTAAGCACATGAAGCAAGAGGCTCATTAAGCAACACCTCATCCCTCCTTGATAGTATTGGCTTTTCCTATGGACTCAATGTGATCTTGGATCACTAAAATATAAAATGAAGAGTCTTGAGCTTGAAGCTTTAGCCAATCCTTTGTCCTTAGCATCTTGAAGGAGTTCCCACAACCTTTAGTCCATGCCACTCCATTGTTGAACTTATCTGAAACATGCTAGATAGAAATGTTAGTCCAACAAGAGATATGTTGTCATTAATTACCAAAACCACCTAGGGAGCACTTGTGCTTTCAGCTGGTGTGCGGTGCTCCTTGCCCTCCGGTGGCCCCTTGGTCAACTCAACGGTGTCCATCTTCACCCACCACATCTTGCAGCGGGCGAAGGCCATGCGCGCACCTTCAATGCAGGCCGATCGCTTAACGATATCCAGCTGAGGACAGGCGTTCACCATCCGCTTCACGAGTCCGAAGTAGCTACTGGGAATAGCTTCGGCTGGCCACAGCCGGATTATCAAATCCTTCATGGCCAGTTCGGACACCCTATGCAGCTCCACCAGCTGTTTCAGCTGATCGGTGAAGGGCACGGGATGCTCTGGCGCAAGATACTACGACCAGAACAATTTCTCTGTGGAGCTCCCTTCTTCGGCTCGGAAGAACTCCGCGGCATCGGACACACTACATGGTAGATCTGCGAAGGCTCCTGGAGAACTCCGAATCCGGGTTAGTAAGAAATACTTCTTCTTTATATGTTTGCTTTGCATACTAAACGCCTTACCCGCCGCAATCTTCAGTAGTGTGTTACAAATATGATTTCCAGCTAATATGCAATTGTCTATTCAGTGTTAATAGAGCGAAGGGCGGATGGACATTCAAAATTTCATCATGTGTAATCAATAATTAATGCATAGTAGGACTACACTGACAAATAAGTTGGCACCTTAAAGCCACCTGCGATTCTCAAACTAAACAATCGAAACTGCATTTCTCAGTTATTGTTGGTGTGCATTTGTTAATTCCATGATGGATGCATATGTAAGTTGGCGGCTTCCATGTATTATAATACATTGAAATGGTCCGAAACTTGTGACTGGTTGCTTTTCTGCTTCATTCTATAAAGTGGGGCAGGGGGGCCCCTTTCATTCAAAAAAAGTGAAATGGTTCGAAACGAAAAAGTCAATACAATGCTCATACAATTTTTTTATTTTTTGAAAGTAAAATCCATTTGAAAAAATAGATAATCATGAGCTTATTATGTAAGTAGCTTTGAGATTCCATCTATACATAATTCTATTTTAATTTGTAGCCCATGTATCACACAATTCATGACTTGTATTATTATGGTTGTAATGCTTTAACCTTTATGGTGCCTTCCCAGGTGCCGCTGTCGACCATCGAGATCACTACCGATCTCATCAGGGTTGAATTGTGCAACTAAATCGGGGATTAGCGTGACAACACCTTCTCATGGAAGGTTCGAGAGGTTTTTGCGGTTTTTGATTCTTCGACTACATCCAATTATCAGAGGTCTCCCATTGGTTTTTGCGGCTTCCCTTTCGTTGTGATGGAGTCGAACTCGACAGATCTTGGGTAGGGGGTCCCGAGCTGGTAGCCTTAGGACGATGGTAACAGGGCAAGGGGGACACGATGTTTACCCAGATTCAGGCCCTCTCGAAGATGTAAAACCCTATGACCTACTTTGTTTGTATTGATTATGGATGGGGTACATAATACATGTTGATCCACCTCGAGATCTTGTATAAATGAGTTGGTTTTTCTCTATGGACTACACCCCTCGGTTTATATAGACACCAGGGTACCTAGGGTTACACATAGGTTGGTTACATTCAAAGATAAACACGTCAAAGATTGCATTCATGCCTTGAAGTATGTGTCAAGTCTTCGAAAGATCTCATCTTGCACATAGGTCGGTTAAATTCGAAGATAAACACGTCAAAGATGCATTCATGCCTTGAATTATGTGTCAAGTATTCGGAAGATTTCATCTTGCACATAGGTCGGTTACATCCGAAGATAAACATGTCGAAGATTGCATTCATGCCGTCTTGATTCCTCCATGGGGCCTGACGAATGTGGCCCACTGGTTGGTCATCTGGGGGTTCTCGACCCAACCAATGTCTCGGAGCCGACGTGGTTAACACCACCCATTCAGGATACCATCATTAGCCCCTGAACCAGTCTTCAAGCCGAGGATTGTCCTTAGAAAGGTTGTTGTTCATCTTAGGTCTTTGGCCTTGTAAATTGGTTCAATCATCTTCTTTGCGTGTTTGTCTCCAGAGTGACCAGAATCTTGTCCGAGGATCCCCAACGAAGCTTCCAAGGTTTTTTTTCTTTTTGCCGGATCCAAAGACCCTTTCAGTGCCTAGTTATCTTAACGATGAAGTCTTCTTGTGTCAGGATGGGGACGTCGGTTTGGCGGTGTTCTGACAACTTCGACCGAACCCGAAATGCTACCACGCACTGCAAAACCGAAATATGCCTTGAGTTATTGTTATATCGTGTTAGTGCAGCTCGAGGCCATTACTATTGGCACGTATTGTCAATAAAGCGACCGAGCCCCAGATTTTTGGCGTCAGTACCAGCAAACCCCCTCGATCCATGTGCACACGTTACACATACTACATTGGGTACTTGTGAAATTTACTACCACATAGTACGCACCTTCGGTGTTTTTACTTTTTACTGGCTTATAAAAGGCACACTATAAAATGAATCAATCTCCACGCTTTCCATCTTGCTCCTGCTTCCATCATCCTCAAGCTTCAGTGCCCAAAGAACAGAGCAAAAAGCTTCTGAGCTGCTTTCCCTCTCTCAGTTCTCTAGCGTTCTTCTACTCCCATTGGAGTTGTTGGATTCCTTGAAAAGGAAAGGTGATGTGTCACAACAACAGAAAATATTTTCCTCGGTTAATAACACAAAATTATCGAACTAGTAGGAGTCTACAAGCTAACAATGTAAACAACACCCGCACACAAACACAAAACAAAATGTTTGCACCCAACTTGTCAAGAGAGTTGTTAGTCCCCTTGTCTTGTCATTTGTCGGGGGGATGACCCCGGGGTAGTCCCAAGACGGTGAGCCGGACAGGGTGCCTGCCTGCCTGGTGCTACTTGTGAACTGTGTTGGGATTTCCCCGAAGAGGAGAGGATGATGCAGTATAGTAGAGATAAGTATTTCCCTAATTTAAGAACCAAAGTTATCAATCCAGTAGGAGAACCACGCAACACCTCGTTAGCAGCACCTACACACGAATAAAAAATCCTTGCAACCCAAGGCGAACAAGGGGTTGTCAATCCATTAGCGGTTACGTGCAAGATAAAATTATGTAGTAATTGATAGATAGATTGAACAAAAATACAAAATAAAATAAATAATATAAAATTGCATCAAGGTTTTGTAGGATTTTAGTATGATAAAAGTAGACCCGGGGCCATAGTTTTCACTAGAGAGTTCCCTCTTGAAAATAGCATACGTTGGGTAAACAAATTACTGTTGGACAATTGATAGAAAAACAAGTAATCATGACGATGTCCAAGGCAATGATCATGTATATAGGCATCATGTCTGAGACAAGTAGACCGACTCTTGCTTGCATCTACTACTATTACTGCAGACATCGACCGCTATCTAGCATGCATCTAAAGTATTAAGTTCATAAAGAATGGAGTAACGCCTTACTAAGCAAGATGACATGATGTAGTGATGACCCACAAGTATAGGGGATCAATTGTAGATCTTTTCAATAAGTAAGAGTGTTGAACCCAATGAGGAGTAGAAGGAAATGACAAGTGGTTTTCCGTAAGGTAATGTCTGCAAGTGCTGAAATTGTAAGTAGCATAGTAGTTTGATAGCAAGGTAATTTGTAATGAGCAAGTAATGATAGTAGTAACAAAAGTGCAACAAGGTAGCCCAATCCTTTTGAGGCAAAGGACTGGACAAAACGGTCTCTTATGATAAGCAAAGCGTTCTTAAGGGTACACGGGAATTTCATCTAGTACTTTCATCATGTTGGCTTAATTCGTGTTCGGTACTTTGGTAATTTGATATGTAGGTGGACCGGTGCCTAGGTGTTGTTCTTACTTGAACAAACCTCCTACTTATGATTAACCCTCCCGCAAGCATCCGCAACTACGAGAAAAGTATTAAGAATAAATTCTAACCATACCATTAAACTTTTGGATCCAATCAGTCCCTTATGAAATAGCACATAAACTGGGGTTTAAGCTTCTATCACTCTCGCAACCCATCATCTAATTGCTACTCCATAATGCATTTCCTTAGGCCCAAATATGGTGAAGTATCATGTAGTCGACGTTCACATGACACCACTAAGGGAATCACAACATACATACTATCAAAATATCGAACACATATCAAGTTCACATGATTACTTGCAACATGATTTCTCCCGTGACCTCAAGAAAAAAAGTAACTACTCACAAATGATAATCATGCTCAAGATCAGAGGGGTATTAAATAGCATATTGGATTTGAATATATAATCTTCCACCAAATAAACCATATAGTAATCAACTACAAGATGTAATCAACACTACTAGTCACCCACAAGCACCAATCTATAGTTTCAGTAACAAGATTGAACACAAGAGATGAACTAGGGTTTGAGAGGAGATGGTGTTGTTGAAGATGTTGATGGAGATTTCCCTCCTCAAGATGGGAGGGTTGCTGGTGATGATGATGATTTCCCCCTTCGGGAGGGAAGTTCCCTCGCCAGAATCGCTCCACCGGAGGGCAAAAGTGTTCCTGCCCAAGTTCCTCCTCGAGAGGCGACGCTCCGTCCCGAAAATCCTCTCCTTACTTTTTCTAGGTCAAAATGACTTATATAACAGAAGATGGGCACTGGAGGTGGACCTGGGTGAGCACAACCCACTAGGGTGCGCCTAGGCTGCCTGGCGCGCCCAGGTGGGTTGTGCCCACCTGGTGGGCACCCTTTGGTAGTTATTTGCTCCAATATTCCTCAAATATTTCATAAAAATTCTCCGTGAAGTTTTAGCTCATTTGGAGTTGTGCAGAATAGGTGGCCTGACGTAGCTTTTCCAGGTCCAGATTTCCAGCTGCTGGAATTCTCCCTCTTTGTGTATACCTGGCATATTATGAGACAAAATGCATTATAATTACTCCAAAAAGCATTATTATGGATAAAAACATTATAAATAATAGTAAGAAAACATGATGCAAAATGGACGTATCATGTAGACAAAGTAAACTCACGCATGAATAAACCACATCTTTTTACTCTCAATAGCAATGATACATATGTGTCATGTCCCCTTTTGTCACTGGGATTGAGCACCGCAAGATCGAACCCATTATAAAGCACCTCTCCCATTGCAAGATAAATCAATGTAGTTGGCCAAACCAAGTCAATAGATCGGAGAGAAATACAAAGCTATAATAATCATTCATAAAATAGTTCAGAGAAGACTCAAATAATATTCATAGATAATCTGATCATAAACTCATAATTCATCAGATCCCAACAAACACACCACAAAAGGTGATTACATCGAATAGAACTCCAAGAACATCGATGAGAACATTGTATTGAAAATAAAATAGAGAGAGTAAGTCATCTAGCTACTTACTATGGATCCGTAGGTTTGTGGTAAGCTACTCACTCATCATCGGAAGGGCAACAAGGTTGATGTAGAGCCCCTCCATGATCGATTCCCTCTCCGACGTAGTGTCGGAGAAGGCCTCCAGATGGGATCTTAATACGTCTCCAACGTACCAATAATTTTTAATTGTTCCATACTGTTTTATTATCAATCTTGGATGTTTTATAATCATTTTATAGTCATTTTATACCATTTTTTGGTACTAACCTATTGACATAGTGCCAAGTGCCAGTTCCTGTTTTTTCTGTGTTTTTTACATCGCAGAAAATCAATATCAAACGGAGTCCAAATGCCACGAAATTTTACGGAGATTTTTTATGGGCCAGAAGGAACACAACGAGCCCTGGTTGCACCTGGGGGTGCCCCAAGGGGGGCACAACCCACCAGGGCACGCTAGGAGGCCCAGGCGCGCCTTGGTGGGTTGTGCCCACCTTGGGTGCCCCCTGGACCGCCTCTTTTCTCTATAAATACCCAAAACCGTAGGGGAGTTGACAAAATATTCATCCAGCCGCCGCAGACTCCAGAACCACCAGATCCAATCTAGACACCATCATAGAGGGGTTCACCACTTCCATTGGTGCCTCTCCGATGATGCGTAAGTAGTTCTTTGTAGACCTTCGGGTCCGTAGTTAGTAGCTAGATGGCTTCATCTCTCTCTCTCTCTCTCTCTCTTGATTCTCAATACAATGGTCTCTTGGAGATCCATATGATGTAACTCTTTTGCGTGTGTTTGTTGGGATCGATGAACTTTGAGTTTATGATCAGATCTATCTTTTTATATCCATGAAAGTATTTGAGTTTCTTTGATCTCTTTTATGCATGATCTCTTATAGCCTCGTATTTCTTCTCTGATATTTGGGTTTTGTTTGGCCAACTTGATCTATTTATTTTGCAATGGGAAGAGGTGCCCGGTAGTGGGTTCGATCTGACGGTGATCCTAGTGATAGAAAGGGAACCGACACGTATGTATCATTGCTACTAAGGATCTATATCTACCGCCATAGATAAATGGATCTTGTCTACATCATGTCATCGTTCTTGTTGCATTACTCTGTTTTTTCATGAACTTAATACACTAGATGCATGCTGGATAGCGGTCGATGTGTGGAGTAATAATAGTAGATGCAGACAGGAATCGGTCTACTAATCTTGGACGTGATGCCTATGTAATGATCATTGCCTGGATATCGTCATAATTATTTGAGGTTCTATCAATTGCCCAATAGTAATCTGTTCACCCACCATTTGCTATTTTTCTCGAGAGAAGCCACTAGCGAAATCTACGGCACCAGGGTCTTCGTTCTCATATATTTTCCTTTGCGATCTATTTTTCTCTTGCTTTTATTTTCAGATCTATTAAACCAAAAATAAAAAATATCCTGCTGCACTTTATTTTATTTGCAATCTATTTATTCAATATGTTACAACTTTCTCCCGTCAACACGCCATTTCTGGCGCCGTTACCCGAAAGGGATTGACAACCCCTTTAACACGTCAGGTTGTGAGGTGTTGTTATTTGTGTGCAGGGGCTGTTTTACGTTGTGTTGCTTGGTTCTCCTACTGGTTCGATAACCTTGGTTTCATATTTGAGGGAAATACCTACCGCCGCTGTGCTGCATCATCCCTTCCTCTTTGGGGGAAAACCGACGTAGCTTCAAGCGACATCAAAAGGAATTTCTGGCGCCGTTTCTGGGGAGGATCTTCTTCATAACCAGGTTCCTAATCACAAATCTCATCTCCTTGCAATTTACATTATTTGCCATTTGCATGTCGTTTTCCACTTCCCCACTTCACAAAAATTTGCCGTTTTATCCGCCTCTCTTTTTCGTTCGCCGTTTTCTTGCCGGATCTATTTTTGAGTGCAATCTTGTTGTGTAGTCATCATGACTCAAGAGAACACCAAGTTATGTGATTTCCCAAATACCAACAACAATACTGCGGAGACTTGTGATATTAATACTTCTTTGTTGAATCTTGTCATGAAAGACCAATTTTCTGGTACTCCTAATGAGGATGCCGCGTCCCATGTTAATACCTTCATGGAATTATGCGATATGCAAAAGAAAAAAGATGTGGACAATGATGTGGTCAAGATGAAATTATTTCCATTTTCCTTGCGTGATTCTGCAAAAAATTGGTTCTCTTCTTTGCCTCGCAATAGTATCGATTATTGGAATAAGTGCAAAGATGCTTTTATCACTAAGTATTTTCCTCCCGCAAAAATTATTTCCCTTAGAACCCAGATCATGAATTTCATGCAACTTGAACATGAGCATGTTGCACAATCTTGGGAAATGATGAAAATGATGCTAAGGAGTTGCCCAACTCATGGGTTAAATCTTTGGATGATCATACAAAATTTTTATGCGGGGTTGAATTTTGTTTCTCGTAATCTTTTAGATTCTGCCGCGGGTGGTACTTTTATGGAAATTACTTTGGGTCAAGCCACCAAATTGCTTGACAATATCATGGCAAATTATTCGCAATGGCATACCGAAAGGGCTCCTACTAGTAAAAAGGTTAATTCGGTTGAAGAAATTTCTTCTTTGAGTGAAAAAGTTGATGCTCTTATGAAATTGGTTGCTAGTATAAGTGCTCCTATTGATCTTAATGATATGCCTCTATCTACTTTGATTGAGCAAAATAGTGATGCCATAGATGTGAATTTTATCTCTCGAAATAATTTCAATAACAATGCTTATAGAGGTAATTTTAATCCTAGGCCTTTTCCTAGTAATTCCTCTAATAAGTATGGTTACTCCTATGGAAATCAATCTTATAATGATAATAGGAATACCTCTGATCTTGAGAATAATATTAAATAATTTATCAACTCGCGAAAAGTTTTCAACACTTCCATAGAAGAAAAGTTGAACAAGATTGATGATTTGTCTAGAAGTGTTGATATAATTGCTTATGATGTGGAAAATCTCAAGATGAAAATTTTTGTGCCTAAAGTAGATGAATCAATTAAAGCTCTTTATGTTTCTATTGATGAAAGTAAGAAAAGGACCGCTATGCTTAGAGCTAAAAGAGAATTCTTAGAAAAAGCGTTTACTAGTGATTTCTTTCGCAAAAGTGATGAAGATCTTAAAATGAATTGTGTTTTTCTGTTGATTCCTTGTTTAGTAAAGTTAATATTGATGAAAAAGGTACTGAAGAAGAGTCAACTTTAGGTAGAAGAAGTCCCAATATTTCAGAGGGTGAAAATCTTGTTGAAAAAATTGATGAAAGTGGGTTTGAAGAGGTCAAAACTTTAGCTAGTGATGTACCTACTCTTTTGGATTACAAAGACTTTAATTATGATAGTTGCTCTTTGATTAATTGTATTTTTTTGTTGCAATCCATGCTAAATTCACCCCATGCTTATGAACAAAATAAAGCTTTTACTAAACATATTGTTGATGCCATGATGAAAGCTTTAGAAGAAAAGTTGGAATTAGAAGTTTCAATTCCTAGAAAATTGCATGATGAATGGGAACCTACTATCAAAGTCAAGATTAAAAATTATGAGTGTTTTACTTTGTGTGACTTGGGTGCTAGTGTTTCTACAATTCCGAAATCTTTATGTGATGTGCTTGGTCTTACCGATATTGAATCATGTTCTTTGAATTTGCACTTGGTGGATTCTACTATTAAAAAGCCTATGGGAAGAATTAATGATTTTATTATTCTTGCAAATAGAAATTATGTGCCCATAGATTTTATTGTTCTTGATATTGATTGCAATCTGTCTTGTCCAATTATTCTTGGTAGACCGTTTTTACGTACTATCGGTGTCGTGATTGATATGAAAGAAGGCAATATTAAGTTCAAATTTCCTTTGAGGAAGGGTATGGAACACTTTCCTAGAACTAGAATTAAGCCACCCTATGAATCAATCATGAGGGCATCTTATGGATCTCGAACCAAAGATGACAAAACTTAGATCCTTGCTTTATGCCTAGCTAAGGGCGTAAAACTATAGCGCTTGTTGGGAGGCAACCGAATGAATAAAATTTATTTTTTGCTTTTTTGCTTCCAGTTCTTGAGTGTTAGCACAATTATGCTACTGTTATGATTGTGTTTTTTATGTTTTAATTAGTTTTTGTGCCAAGTAAATCCTTTAGGATCTTCTTGGGCAATAGTTGTTTGATCTTGCTGAAAAACAGAAACTTTTACGCTCATGAAATTAATTTTCATTTTTTAGTAGAGAGCGATAAAATACCCATTCCACTTGTAGTAGATCAATATACAAATTTCTTAGTCCTTCCTATTTTTCAGAATTTTTGGAGTTACGGAAGTATTTGAAATAGTCAGATTGCTACAGACTGTTCTGTTTTGACATATTCTGTTTTCTTTGTGTTGTGTGCTTATTTTGATGGCTCTATGGTTTTCTTTGATGAGTTTTTGCCATAGAAAATTTGGAATATAGTAGATATAATACAAAAACAAAATATGAATTGGTTTGTTACATCACTTATAGTAGTGGTTTGATACATCACTTGTGTGATTGAAGTTTTCAAGTTTTGGATAATCTTACGATGGATTAAGGAAGTATGTAAGAGCCTAAGCTTGGGGATGCCTCGACATACCAAAGCTATTATCCAAGAATGAGCAACCAACTAAGCTTGGGGATGCCCCCGAGTGGCATCCCCGCTTTCTTCCAACAACTATCGGTATTTTACCCGAGACTATATTTTTATTCATCACATGATATGTGCTTTACTTGGAGCGTCTTGTATGATATGTGTCTTTGCTTGTTTTATTTTGTGTTTTAAGTAATCAATCCTTGCTGGGCACATCCATTCTGAGATATATTGCCATGCAACTTCCACCGCTTCCCTTTGATGACTTGAGCATTTATTGTCATATTGCTTTGCATGATCATATAACTGACATAGTGTTTGTGGCTTAGCCACCGTTCATTATTTTTCATACATGTTACGCTAGATCATTGCTAGAGGCATTCATATAGAGTCATACTTGTCATAGGTATCGAGTTGTAATTTTTTTCTCTTGAGTTATAAGTAAAAAGAAGTGTGATGATCATCATTATTCATTTTTAGAGTGGTGCTCCAGTAAGGAAAGGATGATGGAGACTATGATTCCCCCACAAGTCGGGATGAGACTCCGGACAATGAGAGAAAAAGAAAAGAAGAGAAAAAAAATAAATAAACAAAGAGAGAAGGGACATTGCTAGTATCCTTTACCACACTTTTGCTTTAAAGTAGCACCATGTTTTTCATATGGAGAGTCTCCTATGTTGTCACTTTCGTATACTAGTGGGAATTTTTTCATGATAGGATTAGATGCACACCCACTTAGTTTTCATACTGAGCTTTCATACACTTATAGCTCTTAGTGCATTCGTTGCATGGCAATCCCTACTCCTCATGTTGATATCGATTGATGGGCATCTCCATAGCCCGTTGGTTAGCCGGATCGATGTGAGACTTTCTTAATTTTTTTTTCTTTTGTATATTTACCCCTATCAGCATACTCTATTCCACCCATAGTGCTATATCCATGGCTTGCGCTCATGTATTACGTGAGAGTTGAAAAAGCTAAAGCGCGTTAAAAAGTACGAACCAATTGCTCGGCTTATCATCGGGGTTGTACGTTTAAAATACTTTGTGTTAGGAAGACGGAGCATGACAAGACAATATGATTTTGTAGGGATAACTTATTTTAGCATTGATATTTTGAAAGGCATGGTTGCTTGTTGATATGCTTGAGTATCTAAATTATCATGTCAAAACTAGACTATTGCTTTGAATCACATAAAAGTCCAATTGTCCATGCTATAAAGAAAAAAATATGACATGTTAAACAGCACCCCACATCAAAAATTCTGTTTTTACCACTTACCTACTCGAGGATGAATAGGAGTTAAGCTTGGGGATGCTGATACATCTCCAACATATCCTATAATTTTTGATTGTTCCATGCTGTTTTGTTATCAATCTTGGATGTTTTATAATCATTTTATATCATTTTTGGTACTAACCTATTGACATAGTGCCAAGTGTTAGTTCCTGTTTTTTCCATGTTTTTTACATCGCAGAAAATCAATATCCGACGGAGTCCAAATGCCATGAAATTTTACGAAGATTTTTTATGGGCCAGAAGAAACACAAGGGGCCCTGGCTGCACTTGGGGTGGTGCCCCGAGGGGGGCATAACCCACCAGGGCGCGCTAGGAGGTCCAAGTGCGCCCTGGTGGATTGTGCCCACCTTGGGTGCCCCCCGGACCACCTCTTTGCTCTATAAATACCCAAATATTCCCAAAACCCTAGCTAGGGGAGTCGACGAAATATTCATCCAGCTGCCGCAGAGTCCAGAACCACCAGATCCAATCTAGACACCATCACGGAGGGGTTCACCACTTCCATTGGTGCCTCTCCGATGACGCGTGACTAGTTCTTTGTAGACCTTCGGGTCCGTAGTTAGTAGTTAGATGGTTTCATCTCTCTCTCTCTCTCTTGATTCTCAATACAATGGTCTCTTGGAGATCCATATGATGTAACTCTTTTGCGATGTGTTTGTTGGGATCGATGAACTTTGAGTTTATGATTAGATCTATCTTTTTATATCCATCAAAGTATTTGAGTTTCTTTGATCTCTTTTATGCATGATCTCTTATAGCCTCGTATTTCTTCTCCAATATTTGGGTTTTGTTTGGCCAACTTGCTCTATTTATCTTGCAATGGGAAGAGGTGCGCGGTAGTGGGTTCGATCTTACGGTGCTTGATCCCAATGACGGAAAGGGAACCGACATGTATGTATCGTTGCTACTAAGGATAAAAAGATGGGATCTATATCTACCACCATAGATAAACTGATCTCGTCTACATCATGTCATCATTCTTATTGCATTACTCCATTTTTCCATGAACTTAATACATTAGATGCAAGCTGGATAGTGGTCGATGTGTGGCGTAATAGTAGTAGATGCAGGCAGGAGTCGGTCTACTAATCTTGGACATGATGCCTATGTAATGATCATTGCCTGGATATCGTCATAATTATTTGAGGTTCTATCAATTTCCCAACAGTAATTCGTCCACCCACCGTTTGCTATTTTTCTCGAGAGAAGCCACTAGTGAAACCTACGACCCCCGGGTCTTCTTTCTCATATATTTGCCTTTGTGATCTATTTTTCTCTTGCTTTTATTTTCATATCTATTAAACCAAAAATAAAAAATATCCCGCTGCACTTTATTTTATTTGTGATCTATTTATTCAATCTATTACAACTTTCTCCCATCAACACGCCATTTCTCGCGCCGTCACCTGAAAGGGATTGACAACCCCTTTAACACGTCAGGTTGCGAGGTGTTGTTATTTGTGTGCAGGGGCTGTTTACGTTGTGTTGCTTGGTTCTCCTACTGGTTCGATAACCTTGGTTTCATATCTGAGGGAAATACCTACCGCCACTATGCTGCATCATCCCTTCCTCTTTGGGGAAAAAACTGACATAGCTTCAAGCGACATCAGATCTCACGAGAACAAAAACTTGCGATGGCAAAAAAGTATTTCGGGTGGCTCTCTAATGTCAGGGGAATACTTGAGAATTTATAGTGGCGGAATAAGGTCAAGAGGTGCCACGAGCTTGTCGCTCCCTCGTGACTCGTCTAGTCTTCTCCCGAACCTTCTAGGGTCTCTTCTGATCCAGAAAAAAATAATCCAAAGTTTTTTCTCCGTTTGGACTCTGTTTGATATTGATTTCTTGAAAAGTAAAAAATAAGCAAAAAACAACAACTGGCACTGGTCACTAAGTTAATAGGTTAGTCCAAAAAGTGATATAAAGTTGCTTGTAAATGAATATAAAACATTCAAGATTGATGATATAATAGCATGGAATAATAAAAAAATTATAGATACGTTGGAGACGTATCACCCGGGCCGACTGCTCCAGTTCGTGCCAGTGGCTGGCTGCTCTGACCAGCCGGTTGCCCAAAGTCAACCGTGACGCCACATCTGACCTGACGCAGACAAGACGACCATACCATGGTCACTATTGCTGATAAAGTATGCACTATTCATCTATCACTTCATTGCGCCCCAATAGTCTAGCACTATTGACCAATAATGACACACTATATAGCCTGTGTCATGCGTCACCTCGCATGTCCATTCCAATAGTGTAGTAGGCCAAGTGGGCCACTCCATCTCCCCTGGGCATCCCTTTATAAGATGCACTAGCCCACACTCTCCCACTCTCTCATTCTCACACCCGTACAAGGCAAAGGGAAAGGTTCTCACAACTCTTACTTCCTCCTCTAATACAGCCCTAGGAGCAACTCTGCACTACCATATACCCCGCATATACACCAGACATGCATGATCAGGGGTGTTACCTCCTCGTGAGGGCCCTGAACTTGGGTAAACCACCGCATGGGCCCAATCTCGTCCCGGATCTTTGCCGTAGCCTTTCCTACCATCACTTTTAGCCATCTTATGGCATCTACCATGAGAATGCCACGACACCATTAAAAGCAAATAGATAATGATAATAGTAAACGGCCAAAAGTAAAGGGAAATAAAAGAGCAAAATTATAAGAGCTTTGTATTAATGGAGAATGGACCTGTTGGGGATATAACTATTGGGTATGACCCGCCTAGGAGGGCCCGGGTGATACCAATGGTGATTCATCATCACGAAACCCATGAAGATGTCGAAGATGATGGTTCAGGATGAAGACTTACTAAAGGGCCCAAAGACCAGAGGCGGCTTAGGGCCCATAAGTGTAAACCGCCATGTATGTATGACTTGTATCGTAAGGCAAGTGTAGTTAGTCACCGAGCCAGACACGTTGTTTATGAGCCGGCCAGGACTCTATAAGCCGCTGGGGCGTCAACCTGTGTATATAAAGGGACGACCCGGTGGTGGCTTAGGGACAAGAGGCAATAGATCGAAAGCTAGGTCAACCGTATTCGCTCCCTGGTAACCGAGACATAAGCAATACCACCTGAAACTGGATTAGGCATTTACCTTCACCGCAAGGGGCTGAACCAGTACAAACTCCTTGTGTCCTCTGTCTCGTTTAACCCCTTTAAGTTAACCCTGTTGCGATGGCTCCGCGACTAAGTCCTTCTGCTAGCATATCTGCCGTGACAATTCAATGACAGTTGGCGCCCACCATGGGGCTAGCGCACGGTGGTTTTGAGTTCTTACAGGGCAACTTTGAAGGGATCAAAGGATACGCCATGGGCCGGATGACCAAGAGTCGTCGTGGCAAGCTCTACATCGACGACGCAGGCTAGGACCCCGAGGCCAGCTCAATCGAGTACGGGTACCAGGTCCCCTCCGGCGGAATTCGAGTCTTCATCGGCAAGATCGGTGAACCGGGCCCTGAGCTGGACATCTGCACCGACATCATCGAGACGGCACAGCATGCACGACCCACCCAGGTGCAACCCGCCGTGAAGCACGCCTTCGTTGGATTCATCCATGGGGCAGAATTTGAAGAAGGATCCGTGTTTGGCGGTTAGACGACCATCTATTCTGATGGTGAGTCGTCCATGGGCAAGACTACTTCATTGTATCAACTGCAAGACGGCAGGCTTGGGGGCTGTTTTTATGGCGATAGTATTCCGGACCCCTATGAGCTGCCAAACCGGGTGGCGATTTTCATGGCCGGTACACAGCCAAGGCAGAATTCTATGACTACAGCAGCAGTGATTTCCGAGTCAGCAACGGCGATGGTGGCCCGGGCAGGAGGCCCTGTGCGCCCGCCGGCTTAGGTCTTGTTCGACTTATTGGACACTTCGACAACATTGTTAATAGCAGAGGTTAATCCGGCAAATCAAGCTCAGCAGAACACGGAAGTTGCAAGGCTGTGAGATGAGATAGCTCAAGCCAAGGAAGATCTGGCAGCTGAGGACGCGAGGATGACTGTGAAGCGAGCTGCTCTGGATGCTCAGGCACAACAGATCTTGGCTGATTCCTTCCGGCTCACGTTGGATCAGAATGCTTCAAACGAAGTCATGAGGAGAAGGCACCGAAGTTGTCTATCTCCGGTTTACGAGGTGAGGAACCTCTTCAACACACCTGGTGCAAGGATCAGTGACCCGCCAGAGGTAAACTGGGTGGTAGTCACGCCTAGGACTGGAGCACCGACTCAGCCATGCACAATGGATCCACCTAGTCTGAATAATATCCCGCTACAATATGTGCCGATGCCACCAGGTCACTATTCTAACCCTTTGGATAATATGATCGCCGCGACGACACGATTGGCGGCTCTCCCAGTTCAAGGCGAGTCTCCAGCTGCGATTGAAACGCGGAGTGCTAGAGAGCTTCTTCAGACAGCATTTTTATAGCAGGAGGCTTATTCCTACAGTCATGAGAGGATTCACTCAACCCCTCGCCCATGCTAGAGTTATAGCAGACACATTGACTCACCATCCGTTTCAAGCAGTGACAGGTGTCGTAACCAGCCTCGTGGACATGACCCGACACGTGATGGTGCTCAGGATTTGGTGGACCAAGGCAGAGCCCGTTGAGAGGCTGAGCTAGCGGCTCAGCAAGCAGCTCAACAACATCCTCTGGTTTATCCGACAACTTCGGTGGAGATAGGTGTAACCTCCAGAACCTTGCACTACACAAAAAAGACACTTCCGTGATGATACGTGTTTGTCATAGTAGGTCACGTTTTCTGTCATGCATGTACATCCATGACAATTTTATTACAAAATCAAGATAGTCATACCTGTGTTGTCGTAGAAGTGTTCCATGACATTACCAAAATTATCATCACGGAAGTGTCCACTTCCATGACGATAAATCGCGCGTCATAGAAGTGCTTTCGTCAAGGCTGACCAACACGTGGCATCCACCTTAACGGGCCGCCGTTACGCTACCGGGTCCGGTTTTGGATCCGATAACCCGTTAATAGCCAAGACCAATGAGGATTTTCCATGTGTAAAATTGTCATTGGCCGGAGGAAACACGTGTTGGCTCACCGTTGGGACAGATGTCATCCATTCATTGGACAGGAGGCGCCTATGATACGTCGACATGTGGCACGACCCAATAGAGGCCCATTTCGATGAAAAGGTCGGCCCGTTTGACTTGGTCAAAAGGCAACGGGCCAGCCCACGGAAAGCCTGTTAACGACCTGTTCGTATATAGCCCATTACGGCCCGCTAACTCATGACCCGTTACGGCCTATCGGAATTAAGCTCAGTAGCTTCATCTGGGCCGTCCAATATGATTCCATCCCATTGTAACTTCCAGCCCATGTATGGCCGATGATATCTTTCGGCCCATACGAGGCCATTGTAACTCTTGGCCCATTAATGGCCCGTGGTGAATCTGGCCCGCAATGAACAGTGTACCTCTTTATACCCATTAACGGCCCATTATTCCATTGGGCCGTTTCCAATCCGTGTTATCTTTCGACCTTCTCACGGCCCATTTATTCTTGGGCTTATTTCCATCATTCGGTTACTTACGGCCCGTTACTGGCCTTTTCTGCTTGTGGGCCAAATTCAGCCCGTGGTTATAATTGGCCCATTTGCGGCTCGTTAATCCTTTGGGCTGTTTTTGTAGCATCATCAAATACGACTGATTAACGACAGCCCGTTATGGTCGGCCCATGAACGGACGATTTCAAATCTAGCCCATTTACGGCCCATAATGCGGTTTGTTGTTGGCCCATGTTTGGCCAATCGATCATACGGCCTGTAGAAGGCCCATTGATGCTATGGCCCCTAGAAGGCCCATTGTTTCTATGGCCCTTAGAAGGCCCATTGTTTCTACAGCCCGTAGGAGGCCCATGGTAAATACAGTAAATATGTAGCCCATGGTTATTGTGGCCTAGTTTAAAAAAATAGGTTATTGCGGCCACTAGCAAACCGCGGAAAAAGAACTGCACTGAATACAAGCAAACACATAAACAAGACAACAAGGAAATAAATAAGCAAGCAACTTATGCTAGGCTATCACGGATAATACACATATTACATCCATTGGGCATCAAAGTTCGCCACCAGTGCAAATATAGGGAACAAAGCCGCATATCATATACACTAGTTGTCAAAGTTGGCAACCAGTGCAAATAAACGCCACTGCAAAACAAGTCCAGAACTGAAACCACATCAGAAGAGCTCAAGAAAAAATATCCTGGGTACCCATAATGCTAGCAAGATGCTTAGCAAGCTTATTAACTTTCTCTTGTTTGGCGCTTAAATCCTCCAGCACTTGCTATTGCACCAGAAAGTATGCATCTGAATTCTGTAGGGACTTCCTTAGTCCTTCGGCTTCCTGTCACATAACATCTGATCGATGTCTTTCAACTTGAAGTTGAGACTCAAGAAGCCGAACTGATTCAGGCAGCAAGTTCGTGGATCTGGTGCCAGCAGCAGTAGCCAGTAAATCGAACACTACATCAAGACAGGACTTTTGGGTTGTGTCAGTGTCTTCAATATAGTTTTTATCAGCTTTCTTGGAGACCAACAGGGATGTCTCACTATCTTGAACCTTATCTGCATTACTTCCTTTACCATTGCATAACGGGGTACTCTTCTCCAATATTTTATCCACGTTCTAAAAGAGAAACAAACAAACACATCACATGTTTACCATGTTGTATATGAAACTCATTTTGGTAAACCAGTTCAGTACTAAGGTGGACATGATAACAACACGAAACAAACATATATCTATGTAGTATGGTCACTGTATGGTCTATATCATTCTAGTATATGTTGCCAAATCAAGATAGAGACAGTTCGAATCATATCTATTTAATACAAAGCAGCATGGACAGAGTATAAGTGTGGGAAACTACACAGCAATAACAACACTTGTAATGTGCATGGCATGAGAACATAACTGTTTATTCAATTGAAACTAAAATCAACATAGAGCAAGTTACAATAGCAAACACGTTAAAGAGACAGGTTTAAAACATACCTGTTGCGCCATTGGAGTTTCAATTGCATCCTTCAAATTTGAAATTAGTTGGTATGAGTAAATACAGTGATGCAAGAGCAAAGTAGTATGAACCATGGCTACGGAACCTGACCTGAGAACAATTCTTCTTCTACTTTAAGCATTGACTTGGGGTTCGAAGTGGTGGTCCTCGTGCTTTGGGCACTGCAGTTGCCTTACTAACTGATCGTGTTTGGGTGCTTTGTGGTGGAGACGGTGATGTGTCAACTGGAACTGGATTACTATCTGCTGGGGTTGGGGTTAGAAGGGGTGTAGCTAGTTCTCTGTCCCACTGGGTAGGGGTACAATCTGCGTGAGTCTGGGTTATGTGTGGTGAGACTGTTTCTTGGGCAAGTACAACCGTGGTTCTATCTGCATCGACAAGTAGCATGATCTTTTCTGAAGACCGCATTTTTACTCCCACAGATACTGCCATCACCCCCTCCAATTGAAATGGCTGATAAACAAGAAAAGTAATTGAAAGTACATTGTAAGATAGACAGGTGCAATGGATAGTAGGGAAGAAAACAAGGCATGAAATAATTCACATTTATGTTGTCTAACCAAACAGAATAGCAGGACATAGTTTTACATATATGATGACTAATTAAACAGGATAGCATGACACAATTTCACATGTATGATGGCTAACTAGACAGGATAGAATG
This sequence comes from Triticum aestivum, assembly GCF_018294505.1. Classification (NCBI taxonomy): domain Eukaryota; kingdom Viridiplantae; phylum Streptophyta; class Magnoliopsida; order Poales; family Poaceae; genus Triticum; species Triticum aestivum. Next base: position 103,805,454 of record NC_057809.1, read on the forward strand.
ACATACTTCAAAATATGTTGACTGTGTAAACAGGATGACATGATATAACTATACGATGTGTCTATTAAAGTGGTTGGCATGCCATAAATCACAAACATGCCGTCGATGGAAACATGATGGCATGATATAATTCACGGATAGAATGACATAATTCAAAATATGATGACTATGTAAACATGATGAGATGATATAACTATATTATGTCTTTAGAAAACGGGTTGGCATGCCATAATTCAGATACATGTTGTCTATGTAAACATCATGGCATGATATAATTCAAATATATGATTTATATACTAAGCAAGTGAGCAGAGGGAAATCACATATATGATGTGTCAAGTAAGGAGATGGCATTCAATATTGTGTATATGATTTAAAAACTAAGCATTGCAATACAACATATGCATGATATGAGTAATGTAACCCTGCCAAGTTTGAGCATACACCTCTGGGGGATAATAGGACTAGTCATCTGCCTCTGTATCCTCCTCTGAAGAGCTATCTGTAACCAGCAAGATATCTGCTTCAGCAGGTAGCATTGTCTGCTGTGAAGACCTTGTTTTCACTCCAGATTTCTCCATCACCAATTCAAATGGATGATGCACAGGAAGAGCAGTTGAATATACAAACATTGTCGACAAATGCAACAAGAAATACAAAAAAAGGATGACATGATATAATTCACATATATGACGCTTGGCTAAACTGCATGGCATTGCATAATTCACATATATAATGCCTTGCAATAAGATAGCATTGCATAATTCACATATATTATGTCTTGCAACAAGATGGCATTGCATAATTCACATATATAGTAATTAGACACTAAACAGGTGGCATTCACACAAAGCATGTCTAAACTAAGCAAATGACATAGCAATGCAAGATACCATATGCACGATATGAGCAACAT